>NC_069502.1:1162717332-1162774832 GCF_027579735.1 Bombina bombina
GGAAAGTTGTTTTAAAATTGTATTCTCTATCAGAATCATGAAAGAAAAATGTTGGGTTTGATGTCCCTTTAAACCACAGCTCTGAGGACCAGATAACCTGACGAGCTTTAACTTGAATAGCGCTTAAGCGATCACATTTACTTGCAATGCCAGCGCAATTTAACCTGTGCACAAACCAACGTGAAAAGACAATATCGCTTGCGTACAAACGTTTGCGCTCCACTCATAATCTAGCCCAAAAACTTTCCCCCCCTATTTGTCAATATTTAAACAGCTAATGAATCTTTAAATAAATACATCTACATGTTATTCACAGACTAATCTTTTCTTTGCTTCATTCTATCTAGCATTTATTTAGTGCTAAAGGGACATGAAAACCAAATTTTTTTTCTTTCGTGATTTAGAAAGAGCATGTCATTTTAAACAACTTTCTAATTTACTTCTATTATCTAATTTGCTTCATTCTCTTGATATCACTTGCTGAAAAGCATATCTAGATATGCTCAGAAGCTGCTGATTGGTTGCTGCACATAGAGGCCTTGTGGATTGGCTCACACATGTGCATTGCTATTTTTTCAACAAAGGATATCTAAAGAATTGAGCAAATTAGATAATAGAAGTAAATTGGAAAGTTGTTTTAAAATTGCATGCCCTATCTGAATCATGAAAGTTAATTTTGACTAGACTGTTCCTTTAATGTCCCTTTAAGGGAAAACAATTTTACAGTACAGTGTACCTTTAATCCTGTCCTTGTGATACATGTTTGTAGCCCCAACATAATCCTAAAAGTTAAAATAATGCAATTCACAAAACACTTAGATTTTTTTTTTCTACTGAATTAATCTTCACTGGCCTTATCTATGTTTTGGTGAGTGTTTTGTTTTTTTTATTTCAAGTGTTGTATTTAAGACTTCATTTTAATAGATTGTTATTTTACATCTTCTTTGCATCTTGACTTGTTTCTATTTGCACAATGAGCTACTTTGGCTTATTTTTTCTGTTTTTAAGTTATTTTTCTGTAAATTAAACAAACATTGAACTGTCCCTTATAAAGTAAAAAAACAAAAATATTATTTATTTGTTTTTTGAACAATCTACAGATCAGATCAGATAGCATCTATGTTGTATCATGTGCTCTAAAATCATTTTTATTTACTTATATATTTTATAGAATAAAGCAAATCCAGGGTTCACATAGAGGTAAAAACATGATCAGTCATCAGGTTTTGTTGTTTTCAAGTCAACAACACAAGCTATAATATGTTTTATGCAATGGCAAGATGTCAGCTATAGCAATATTCTGCATTTACATCAACTCTAGAGGTTTGTTTACCTCACTAGTGAGAAACTGACCATGCTGCAACTTGTGGGATATTCAGCTTTTAAAATAACCCCTAGGCCACATTCCAACATTGCATTTAGAAATGTTACAATATTTTTATAACTTTTTTGCCATAGTTTGTTAATTTTTCCCCCTCAAATATACACGTACAGTATAAAAGTTGCAGGCATGGTCTTTTTTAGATGAAAAGGAAGCATGTCTTGCAGTGGATGTCTGAACAAGAACGACATATGCATTTTTCCCAGGCTTGCAGTATGCATAAGCACATTCACGTTCCTTGTCAGTGGGTGTGATACACATGCATGGGTGGAAAACAGCAAATAAACTCCTCCCTATTTAAGTGTTGCTAGGCACCAGTGTGCACAAGCTTCTTCGACAGTTGCACCAGCAGCACTTTCATGTTGTTCACTACTGAGACATGAGATCATGTGACAACCGGCTAGGAGAATGACCTATGTTACAATATGAAACATAACATATTTGTGTTACAAGCTCACCCATGTTGTCTTCCTTGATGTCAGTCCCTCTTCTGAGTCTCCTAAGTGGTTTGTGAGTCGGAAAGCAAAATCGGGGGATAGCCCAACCCCCGTAATACAAACGTGAGAAGAGAAATAAACCTCTGATCCGGACCTCTCTCTTAGCAGTATCCAGAAAAGGCATGCAGGCAATGAAAATGTAATCAAAATATATCCTTTATTATTCCATATTTAAAATCTCTCCATACACACAATCTCGTAAAGAGACCACCTGACGCATTTCGCACCTCTAATTGGTGCTTTCTAAAAGATGTCATACTTTTACTGCCACCTCTCTCTCTCTCTCTCTGTTAACGTGTACAAAAGCTCATTCTATCAAATAAACTCTAGGAGTAAAGGAATTGAGGTGTTCAAGAAAGAAATAATGAAGCTGTACAGTATAACAATTTTCAATAAAAATATAGTATAGTATTTCCAGATATCTTTTTCTTATAAGACATAGGTCCGGATCGGAGGTTTATTTACATACTACTCCAGGGTCTATATTATTGTTTTCAGGTCTGTCATTCATTGCACTCCCCTCTATATAGCATATGGGCATAATTCAAAATGGTTGCCTATGGCAGCCAACACATTGTTCTCAGATGCAGTGGGCAAGTGCTGTTGCTATGATACAATATGGCATACGACTCCATTTCTTTCCATTACCTTGCCCTTTCAAATAACTGCAGCAGACGACAATAAAACCAGGGCAGGAACTTTTTTACTACAACTCAGCAGCCTGATCTGTCTGTGTGTAATTTATTTTAAAATGAGGAAACGAGATTCTGCAGACCCAATTGAAGAATGCAGTTTTGCATAGACAAAATATTTTCTACTGTCATTGATAATAGAAAACTTTACCTCCAAGCTCTTTTTTTTATTTATTTTAGGTTTGTTGCAAAACCTGTTACATATAGGAAGAATGTCAGGTATATAAGATCTCAATCTCAGTTATTGGGGCATTAAGTACGTTGAGCTTATAATCTAATATATTTAATTATATTCCAATAATAAAAAATAAAAAACAGCATATTCTTATTTTGTCTTTTTTTACTGTAATAATTTAATTCTGAAATTGTCATTTTTCAATTCCCTGCACAACAAGGACTTTACAAGCCCTAATTCTTCCCCCAACCAGCCTCGGCAGAGGAGATAAGATACTGCCAAAAGAAAGTTCAGTAAACAGAATGACAGTGGCAAGTCTTGCATATCCCAGTAACAAGTCTGGATTGGCTCCCCCAAATAAGCAAAACTACAGATAAAATCTTGTAATTACAAGGTGTTTCAGGAGCCATTTCATATTCAACAGATGCATTTGCTTTGCATTTCAGATGACAACATTTTCTGTGGAGCTCACTAATAATAATTATTAAGCACATTTGTTATTACATTTTTTCATTATAAATGAATTATAAATAAAATTATATTAAACACCATTTTTTTTTGTAAATGAGACAATGCTGTAAAATGATGGATCCTAAAGGGATACACTTTGTTCTATTAAAGGGATATGGAGTCTCCAGTTATCATAGTCATCCAGTCCTGTATGCAGAGTATAAAATAACTTCACCATATCATATTTAGCATATATCATCTTTTGTCTGCAACCAAGTACGGCCCATTGACCAAATATTTTTTTTTCCCCATATGGAAGTGGTTTATTAAAAACAACGGTTCTTCTGTCATTAAAGGGCAAGTCAACCCAAAATTATTATTACTTATTTTTGATTTTGTAATTAACACTTTTTACATCAACTGCAACCCATTTGTGATGTACATATACCTTTACTGGTAAAAACACTTACTTGTCCCCCTCCGGCCATTTAGAAATAGCCGCCTGACCCCTCCTTTACCTGACAGTCACCCAAACTGAATTTTCAGCTCAACTAAGGGATCCGTGACGAGCCTGTGGTGCACGTATTTCGCGCAATGTGCAATGTGTGGTTTTCGTTAAGGGGATAACTTTAACAACGGAACAATCTTGTTGGTAAAATGACCCCCTTCATTTTCTAAGGCCAAGATGCTGCGACCTTACAGTGGACTGGTGTCTGGCCAGTCTGGCAACTTAAGTTTTACAGCAAAATCTGGTCATTCCAAGATTGATGTTTTGAAGAAATGAGCATAGTTAGCACATTGTAGTTTGGATCTGGAGCGGTTTCAGGTTCTCTATAAAGACATTAGTAAAAGAAAGTGCCCCAGTAGACTTTACTGCACAATTTGAAATAAGCCACAAATTGGATAGTATGATGTTCATTTCTTTAAAGGGACAGTCTGCTTGAAATTGTTATAGTTTAAAAAGATAGATAATCCCTTTATTACCCATTTCTCAGTTTTGCATAATCAATACGGTTATATTAATATACTTTTTTACCTCTGTGTGATTACCTTGTATCCTAAGCCTCTGCAGACTGCCCCGATATTTCAGACTTGCATTTTAGCCAGATATGGGCAATTTGTTATTAATAAACAAATTCTGACTCATAAATAACTCCACGGGAGTGAGCACAATTGTATCTATATTTCACACATGAACTAGCGTTGTCTAGCTGTAAAAAACTATCAAAAGTGCACTGAGATAAGAGCGGCAGCCTTCAAGGGCTTAGAAATTAGCATATGAGCCTACCTAGGTTTAGCTTTCAACAAAGATTACCAAGAGAACAAAACAAATGTGATGATAAAGTAAATTGGAAAGTTGTTTAAAAATTGCATGCCCTACCTGTATCATGAAAGTTTAATTTTTACTAGACTGTCCCTTTAATATTTTTGGCATAACAAATATTTTTTATTTATTTTAAAATAGTAGCAAAACAATAAAACAAGGAAATCCAATTTGAATTAAACAGCTCAATAAAAAATGTATTGACTCAATTCTTATTTGTAGGGAGAGCAAAATAAACACAAGTAATGTTTAATCTCAGGGAAAGCTGCATAAACATACTAAATTCCCCTTATTTTAATTATTGTGACAATTACTGTAGTTTATTGATGGCTTTGAAAACACAGGAGACAAACATAATTTTGCTAAATATAAACGAAGTGTAGATATTATTTTAAATTTACAGAAATACTCCAGAGTTCCTTCCTTGTCTAACAAGCCACCTCCCATTTGTGTTGCCCTAATTAAGGGGGAAAAATGCCACCTCTTAATACCCTAAAAACACAGCTCAACCACAGTTATAACATATATTTTTTATACTCTGTTTAAGCATATTATTAAAAAAAATCAGGCTTCTCACAATTAAAGGTGTATTACACTTTTTTTTTCTATTTCTGCATAGTCAAACAATTCCCGTCTAGGCATGTTACAGAGTCAGTTTTCTGAATAATCCCTTGGGGACAGTGAAGAAACATTGCAGAATTAAATTACAAGAAAAGCAGCCAGGATAAATAATTAAGATACACTGCCAAGTTTTTACCAGGCATAAGTAAAGATTTCATGGGACAGCAAATGTTAAAGGGACAGGAAACCCCAACATTTTCTTTCAGTATTTTGGATAGAAAATACAATTTCAAACAACTTTCCAATTTACTTCTATTATCAATTTGCCTTCATTCTCTTATTATCCTTTGCTGAAGGAGCAGCATTGCACTACTGGCTGCTAGTGAACACATCTAGTTAGCAATCAGAAGAGACAAATGTGTGCAGGCACCAATCAGCAGCTAGCTCCCACTATGTACGGATATGTGTGCGTATTCTTTATAACAATGGATACCAAAAGAACAACGCACATTTTGAAAACAAAAGTGGATTTAAAAGTGTTATTAAAATTACATGCTCTATCTAAATCATGCAAGTTTAATTTTGACATTTCCTATTCCTTTAAGATTAATGTATTTTTTAATAATGGCACCCACAGTGCTGTTCTAACCAACCATGCTACAATTGCTTTTCTATATATATATATATATATATATATATATATATATATATATATATATATATTTATATATATATATATATATATTTATATATATATATATATATATATATATAATAATGTCATGGTGTATATGGGTTAAAAATACACAGTAAAGTTATGTATAATGTACACATTGTAGCAATCTGGTGACCAAACCGCATGCCGAATCTGCTAAAGTTAGTATAAATATAAAATTCTTGTGCTACAGCAATAATCTGTCTATTTAGACATCAATAGCACATGTGCAGGCAAAAGGAAATTCTTTATGTCTTTTTTACAGAATTCCTTAACACTTCCAGAAATATAAGACACGACACAGCTTCCCCTATTTATTATTAATGGGACACTGAACCCAAATTTTTTTCTTTCATGAATCAGATAGAGCATACAATTTTAAACAACTTTCTAATTTACTCCTATTATCAAATTTTCTTCCTTCTCTTGGTATCTTTATTTGAAAATGCAAGATGTAAGTTTAGATGTGGGGCCCATTTTTGGTGAATAACCTGGGTTATTCGTGGCTGATTGGTGGATAAATTAATCCACAAATAAAAAAGTGCTGTCCAGGATACTAAACAAAAAAAGAAGCTTAGATGCCTTCTTTTTCAAATAAAGATAGCAAGTGAAAGAAGAAAAATTGATAATAGGAGTAAATTAGAAAGTTGTTTAAAATTGCATGCCCTATCCTGAATCATGAAAGTTTAAATTTTGACCTAGACTGTCCCTTTAACAGCTCAATAAAAAAAATATTGACTCAATTCTTATTTGTAGGGAGAGCAAATAAACACAAGTAATGTTTAATCTCAGGGAAGCTGCAAAACATACTAAATCCCCTTATTTTAATTATTGTGACAATTACTGTAGTTTATTGATGGCTTTGAAAACCAGGATAGAAACAAAATTTTGCTAACGATAAACAAAGTGTAGATATTATTTAAAATATACAGAAATACTCCAGAGTTCATTCCTTGTCTAACAAGCACCTCCATTTGTGTTGCCTAATTAAGGGGGGGAAAACGCCCTCTTTAAAACCCTAAAAACACAGCTCAACCACAGTTATAACATATATTTTTACACTCTGTTTAAGCATATTATTAAACAATTCCGTCTAGCATGTTACAGAGTCAGTTTTCTGAATAATCCCTTGGGACAGTGAAGAAACACACATTGCAGAATTAAATTACAAGAAAAGCAGCCAGGATAAATAATTAAGATACACTGCCAAGTTTTTACCAGGCATAAGTAATGATTTCATGGGACAGCAAATGTTAAAGAGACAGGAAACCCCAACATTTTCTTTCAGTATTTGGATTTACTTCTATTATCAAATTTGCTTCATTCTCTTATTATCCTTTGCTATAGGAGCAGCATTGCACCACTGGCAGCTAGCTGAACACATCTAGTTAGCCAATCAGAAGAGACAAAATGTGTGCAGGCACCAATCAGCAGCTAGCTCCCACTAGTGTAGGATATGTGCTTATTTTTTATCAACAATGGATACCAAAAGAACAAAGCACATTTGAAAACAGAAGTGGATTTAAAAGTGTATTAAAATTACATGCTCTATCTGAATCATGCAAGTTTAATTTTGACCATTCCTATTCCTTAAAGATTAATGTATATTTTTTAATAATTTCACCACAGTGCTGTTCTAACCAACATGCTACAATTGCTATATATATATATATAATATATATATATATATATATATATATATATATATATATATATATATATATATATATATATATATATATATATATATAATGTCATGGTGTGTATGGGTTAAAAATACACAGTAAAGTTATGTATAATGTAGACATTGTAGCAATCTGGTGGACCAAACCGCATGCTGAATCTGCTAAAGTTAGTATAAATATAAAATTCTTGTGCTACAGCAATAATCTTGCTATTTAGCACATCAATAGCACATGTGCAGGAAAAAGGAAATTCTTTATGTCTTTTTTACAGAATTCCTTAACACTTTCCAGTAAATATAAGACAGACACAGCTTCCGCCTATTATTATTAAAAGGACTCTGAACCCAAATTTTTTCTTTCATGAATCAGATAGAGCATACAATTTTAAGCAACTTTCTAATTTTACTCCTATTATCAAATTTTCTTCCTTCTCTTGGTATCTTTATTTGAAATGCAAGAATGTAAGTTTAGATGTGGGCCCATTTTTGGTGAATAACCTGGGTTATTCGTGCTGATTGGTGGATAAATTAATCCATCAATAAAAAGTGCTGTCAGAGTACTAAAACAAAAAAGAAGCTTAGATGCCTTCTTTTTCAAATAAAGATAGCAAGTGAAAGAAGAAAAATTGATAATAGGAGTAAATTAGAAAGTTGCTTAAAATTGTATGCTCTATCTGAATCACAAAAGAAAAAATTTGGGTTCAGTGTCCCTTTAAAGCCAATGTGCTTTCATTTTCAGATAAATGATCCACATAATTAATTTGTTTCCCTCATTCAAAAATTACAAATGACACTTAACTAATCAACAAATTCATAATTCAGCAAAACTAATTTATTTGTTCATTCGTTAAGGGATAATAAAATATAAAAAATACACTTTTTTTCATTTAAAGGGTCATGATACCCAAATGTTGAAGCACTTAAAGGGACACTGAACCCAATTTTTTTTTCTTTTGTGATTCAGATAGAGCATGCAATTTTAAGCAACTTTCTAATTTACTCCTATTATCAATTCTTCTTTGTTCTCTTGCTACCTTTATTTGAAAAAGAAGGCATCTAAGTTTTTTCCTTGGTTCAGAACTCTGGACAGCACATTTTATTGGTGGATGAATTTATCCACCAATCAGCAAGGACAACCCAGGTTGTTCACAAAAAATGGGCTGGCAGCTAAACTTACATTCTTGCATTTCAAATAAAGATACCAAGAGAATAAAGAAAATTTGATAATAGGCGTAAATTTGAAAGTTGCTTAAAATGTCATGCTCTATTTGAATTGGGAAAGAAAACATTTGGGTTCAGTGTTCCTTTAAAAGTGATGCAACATAGCTGTAAAAAGCTGACTAGAAAATATAACATGAACATCTCTATGTAAAAAAGTAAGGGGCGCGATCCGATATCGATCGCAGTTTGCGGCGCAAGCGAGGGAACCGGCGTCGCCCGCAGTTTCAGCTCGCAACTCGAATTAAGTTAAAAAATTCTGATTGGCTGATTGAATCAGCCAATCAGATTCAAGTTCAATCAGATTGGCTGATCCAATCAGCCAATCAGATTGAGCTCACATTCTATTGGCTGTTCCGATCAGCCAATAGAATGCGAGCTCAATCTGATTGGCTGATTGGATCAGCCAATCGGATTGAACTTGAATCTGATTGGCTGATTCAATCAGCCAATCAGAATTTTTTAACTTAATTCCGATTGGCTGATAGAATCCTATCAACCAATCGGAATTCGGCGGACGCCATCTTGGATGACGTCATTTAAAGGTACATCATTCCAAGTTCAGCAGTCGGCCGGGAATGGATGCTCCCGCGGCGGCGGAGCGAAGAAAGAAGATTGAAGATGCCGCCGGAAGAATGAAGACTTTGCTGCCGCTTGGAGGAAGACGTCGCCGGAGGAAGAATTCTTCTTTGCCGCTTGGAGGAAGACATCGCCGGAGGAAGAATTCTTCTTTGCCGCTTGGAGGAAGACATCGCCCGGATCGGATCAGGAGTTCGGCCCGGTGTGGTGAAGACAAGGTAGGGAGATCTTCAGGGGGGTAGTGTTAGGCTTTTTTAAGGGGGGTTTGGGTGGGTTTAGAATAGGGGTATGTGGGTGGTGGGTTGTAATGGGGGGGGTATTGTATTTCTTGTATGCAAAAGAGCTGAATTCTTTGGGGCATGCCCCACAAAAGGCCCTTTTAAGGGCTGGTAAGGTAAAGAGCTTTGAAATTTGTTGAATTTAGAATAGGGCAGGGAATTTTTTTTATTTTGGGGGTTTATTATTTTATTAGGGGGCTTAGAATAGGTGTAATTAGCTTAAATATCTTGTAATCTTTTTTTTATTTTTTGTAATTTAGTGTTTGTTTTTTTTTTGTAATTTAGTTTAGTTAATTTAATTGTATTTTTTAGATAGATGTTAGTAGTTTATTAAATTTATTGATAGTGTAGGTGTATTTGTAACTTAGGTTAGGATTTATTTTACAGGTAATTGGGTAATTATTTTAACTAGGTAGATATTAAATAGTTAATAACTATTTAATATCTATTATACCTAGTTAAAATAATTAACAATTTACCTGTAAAATAAATATTAACCCTAACATAGCTACAATGTAATTATTAATTATATTGTAGCTATCTTAGGGTTTATTTTATAGGTAAGTATTTAGATTTAAATAGGAACATTTTAGTTTATAAATGAATTAGATTAATTTAATATAAATTTAGTTAGGGTTAGATAGAGTTAATATAGTTAATATAAATACTATAGTAACTAGGGTTGCACATACTAGTATCGGTATCGGTACCGATACCAAGTATTTGCATGAGTACTTATACTCGTGCAAATGCACCGATACTTATACCGATACCTCCACTTCCTACCCATATGCTATTTTTTTTTAAACTGTATGTTCCCATTTCATTTTAAGCTGAAGTGGAGACTAAACTAAAAATTGTTTACTACTGTTCTGCCAATACAAATTGCTGTTATTTGTATTATTGTAGGAGAGATCACTGTACCTGATTCAGACAAACCCCTGAAGTACTGGGCAGTTAATAAACAGATTTCCAGCTCTGGCTAAAATGGTCCAAAAATATCATTTGTTATTTGTTGTTATTATTAATATATTTTATTGTAATATTTTTTTTTTATAAACATGTTCTGTGAACTTTATGACAAATAAATTTCATAATGTCTTTTAAGTTACAATCCTTCATAATTATAAAGAAGGAATCTTAAATAATTAGTCTGTATTGTGCTTGGTTAACTGTCACATGACATTTTTTAAAAAAAAGTATCGGTAATTGGTATCGGCGAGTATTTGAAAACAAGTATCGGTACTTGTACTCGGTTTTAAAAAAATGGTATCGGTGCAACCCTAATAGTAACTATATTAACTATATTAACCCTAATATAATTAGGGTTAATATAGTTAATATATATAATGTAATACCTATATTAACTATAATATACTTAGGGTTAATATAAGATATATAGCTGGCGGCGGGGTAGGTAGATTAAATTAGGGGTTAATCATTTTAATAGAGATGGCGGCGGGTGTAAGGGGCTTACATTAGGGGTAATCATTTTTATATAGGTGGCGGCGGTGTAAGGGGTCAGATTAGGGGATAGATAAGGTAGATGGCGGCGGTTTTAGAGGCTCACAGTAGGGGGTTAGTTTATGTAGATGGCGGCGGGGTCCGGGAGCGGCGGTTTAGGGGGTAATAACTTTATTAGGGATTTCGGGGGGGGGGGGGGGATCGCGGTTGACAGGGAGATAGACATTGCGCATGCGTTAGGTGTTAGGTTTATTTTAGCAGATCGCGGTTGACAGGGAGATAGACATTGCGCATGCGTTAGGTGTTAGGTTTATTTTCTAGTTAGTTTAGGGAGTTACGGGGCTCCAATAGTCAGCGTAAGGCTTCTTACGGCTGCTTTTTGTGGCGAGGTGAAAATGGAGTAAGTTTTCTCCATTTTTGCCACGTAAGTCCTTACGCTGCATATTGGATACCAAACTGCGCGGGTTTGGTATACCTGCCTATGGCCCAAAAAACTGCGGGCGACGGCAGAAATATACGCGCGTAACTTCTAGGTTACGCCGTATATGTGATACCAAATCCGCGCAAATATTGGCGTCGCCGGCTTTTGCGGGCGACGCTTTATATCGGATCGACCCCAAGATATTTACCTCAAAATTTCCTCAGTAGCCACATCTCATTGTAATGGGAATTTAAGCAGCCAACCAGGATGCTAGTCCCAGGACCTGCAAGGGAGTGCGCGTCTGGTATGTGCAGGCACAGTCAAGCCTTTTACAGTTATGCTGCATCACTGTCAAATGATTTAGCATATGGGTATAAAGTCCCTATAACGAATGAACACATTAATCAACTAATTTATGTTTTCCTTATAATTTCAGTTTTGCTTATTAGTTTATACGGCTATTCATTACGGGTTGTGATCAAAAACGCAGAATAACCAAATAGTTAATCAGAATCATAAGTCCATTAAAGGGACATAAATGTGCAAAAAGAAAATCATCTAATGTTAGAGCGTTTGATTTTTGCTTTATTACTGGCATATATCTATGTCATTCCCCCCTTCAAATGTGTTAAACACATAGTTTAACTCAGCTCCAGAGCAGCAAAGCACTACAGAGAGCTAGCTGAACACATCTGGTGAACCAATGACAAAAGACAAGTGTGTCTAACCACAATACCAGTATTGCATGGATGCTCCTGAGCCTACCTCAGTATGTTTTTCAACAAAGGCTACCAAAGTAAATGTGATTACAAAGATAAATTTAAAACCTCACCTTTATCTGTATAAAAAGAAGTTTAAATGTATGTTTTATGTCCCTTAAAGAGACAGTCTAGTGTAATAAAAATGGAAAACAAACTGTTTTCTATGTTTGGATCGCTCACACCACTACAGGAATATTATATAAATATAACTATCCCCAGCAGATTACTATTTCTATTACTATAAAATAAAAGGAAATTAAATTCCATAAAGGATAGCAGGTGAAAATTAAAAGCTTTATTTGATGTCCAGCTCTTGATAGAACAAGCCAGGTGAAGAGGATTTTTAATAGGAAAGGGATTCCCCACAGCTGTTCCCTGCAGTAGGCAGAAAGTTCTAAAAAATATATATCAGAAGTAAAAAGGAGCACAGGGAATATCTAGATATCTAAGTGTAGTAATAAAACATTCTATTCTGTTTCCATCTTTTACTATATGTCTATCTCATTCAAAAAGTTTTAATCAAGTAGTCAACTTTGAACTACTGAAACATCATCTTTCTGCTCCAGCTGAGGATATGGTCAGTGACAGGAGTATACATATGTATGCTTGTTCCTGATTGGTTCACTGGATACATCCTTATCTGGAGCGGCATCATAAGAGGTGCCCAGAATTCCAAAATTTGTCCTGGAATGCTAAATCACACACCGGAACCAATCAAACTGCTCAACCCATTTCATGACTAAACATAGACAGTACCAGACTAGATGCCCAATCCCAGTACATCATCTGTAGATGCTTTAAGGGAAATTCTAGTTTGCCCATCTGAAGTAAAGGCTTGTTATCCAGATTTGCAGCATATAATATTTACTGGAATATACAGCACATGAAATGTTTAATAAAAAACAACATAGAAACAAAACCACAAAGCTTTTTTTTAACACAATATGTTTTAAGTTAAATATTTTCAATATTGTATTATTAATTTTATTATTATACTTCATTTATGAAGCGCCATCATATTCTGCAGCGCTGCCCATGGATACAGTTCATTTAAATACAACAATATAAAACTTGTAAGAGACAGGACAAAATTTACAAACACATACAGGAGGAATTGAGGACCCTATTCCCGTGGGAACTTACAATCTAGAATTGTATCTGTACCAGCTAACTCTAATATCAGAGGCAGAAAGCTTACTATTTTAGAAAATGTACATTAAACTCAAAATTGAATTTTCCATAAAGTGTTTCATGTTGTGTAGTTCAAAAAAAAAATCAATAAAATGTTTTTTTTTCATTGTTTACTCAAGACAAGGGAGTGCACTCTGATAAGATTAATGGGGCATGTGGTAAGCCTTCTGATTGGATGTAACACCCAATAAAACAATCGATAACAAAAAGTTTCAAACAGATAGGTGCCCAGATGAAAATGCAAATATTAAATTTACCAAGGCTTAGTTGAGGATTACCAAGCACTTTTAAATATAGTAGTTATTAAGCAATGAAAATAATGTAATTTTTATTGTCCTTATATATTTGTTGTAACAAAGGGTCATGCTTCCTGATTCTAGAGGGTAAGATGGAACATATGAGCTTGATTTATCAATCCATGGCGGACAGGTGCATGCCTATTCGCCCCTGCCGCCCAAGCTCTCCTCTGGTGTGCCGCAATCCACTGCCTGAATTTAACAGTGCACAAAAGCGCCCCCTGCCAGCGCACAGCCAATCCGAACAAGCCCAAGGAGATTGAATTTCTCCACTAAGAGGTGGAAAACAGGGTAGGGAAGTAGCGCTCTGATGACCGCTGCTTGCTTCATTTGCGAACCTGCAGTCAAAGGGAGGAGCAGGGCTTGATAATTGCTAATTACTGCACTTGTCCTCTGAAAACAATCTTCCCTGAGAAAATATTTTTTATAGATGCAAAACACCCCTGTGTGAATTAATACTTTTATATGTTTCTGTATGTTACAAGTTTTTATTTTGTTTCCAACTGGTTAACATTGAAACATCCTTTATTATTAGCTTTCAATTGTTGGCTGCCACCAATAGAGAATCTTTGTTGGATTCCAAAAAGTTAAAGACACACCACTTACATCCCTAAACAGATTCAACCCCTTAGATCCTCTCTTGGCTCTTTCCCATGTGCCAGGTACATTACATATTGTGATTAATAGATTATGTACTTCTATATAACAGTTGGCAGTTACCTATAATGAAACCACACACACAGAAAACCTTTATAGAGCTGGCAGTCACACAAAAGGAGATATAATCAGTAATCAACAATTACTCAAAGGGAAGAGTGAAGCAACATGGTAATTACATAAATATATTACCTACATCAGTGTTTCTCAACCGTGGTCTTCAAGTACCCCCAACAGGCCAGGTTTTCATTATAGCTGAACCAGTGCACAGGTGAATTAATCAGCTGATCAGTGACCATGGTTACTAACCTGCGCTCACCCGTAAGCTGATTACTTCACCTGTGCACAGGTTCAGCTGTAAAAAAAACCTGGCCGTTTGGGGGTACTTGAGACCACGGTTGAGAAACAGTGACCTATATCAGCCCTCAATAGCCCTATCCCTTTGAGATTTTTAGATATCAGCTTATTTACAACTGTCCCTATTGGCCTCAGCAGAGGAGATCAGTTTAGAAGAATAGTCATCTTTAAACAGGATAACTTAGGGCCCGATTATCTAAACCTTGCCAGATCAGACGTGGTTTTTAACACTGACCCTAGCAGGGGTCCTATCCTGGTGGAATTATTTTTTTAAAAAGAGGACAGTCCCTGCGAGTGGCGAGATGGCTCCTATATAAAGACATGGGGCTCGCTGAAAATGGAAACTTCACTCCATAGATCGAAGTTAACAAGAAGGGGGGGGGGGGGGCACTTTAAAAATGAAATCCTGCAGCCTATATATCATATTATACTCCTTTCTGCGTATAGCATCTTACAATTGCTTACATTTTCTATTCATGTGTTTATCTACTGGGGTATTCAGTATTTCAAGTGTTTTGGGAAAAGCTCACCCCCTTTCTATGTGTTTCTGTTTGTAAATTGCGGTTTACACTGTGCATGTTTAATACAAATTATTTCAGTGTCATTTACATAAAAAGTTTACATTTCTGATAAAGTATGATCTTTGATGAAGAATTTTATGCTTTTTGATGCACCTTAATACAATTGTCTCCAGTATATTTTTATGTTATTGGTTTATTTATTAATTTTGTATGATTTTTAAATTACGAATGTAATTGTGCACTTTTGTAATGTATCCATCTCCTTCCCATAAGAAAATGCAGTATACTTAATTGAATTCTACCAGGGAAGTAGAAGGGTTGGCGAGCATTGTTATAGAATCTCACCAGCCCAGAGAGCTTTAGAGAATCACCCCCTTGGTTACAACATGCCATACCAAAATAAAACTAACACTTATTTCTTAAATATGTATGCAATTTATATCATTTTAAAAACACATGTGCATAGATATTAACAACTTCTTAACTTTGTATTTTAGACATTGTTATGTTTAGCAATTGTTTAAGCTTTGAGGACAGACCACAGGAATCTTAGGTTTATAGGTTGTATTCCCACGTTTTTCCCAGCCATAGGGAAGAGACATGGTGTGGGTGTGGCCATCCATAGGACCCACCCACTCCATGCACTCACCACATGTATGACAGCATTGTGCATGCTTTCTGTGTTTCTGCATCTGTTGCTCATTCATTTTCAAGACTGCAAGCACATGGAACAACTGCATCCCATGCTCTATATCTCCCCTTCGTCTGCAGAAGTTTTGGAAGTATTCTTCCTGAAAAGACTCTATCTGACAGATCTAACAAGTCGTCAATCTGTTTCTTCATTGGAAGTTTGCATTGTCCTGAACTATGTACTACAGAAAAGCTTTAGGTTCAAGTGCCAAGCCATAAAATGCTGTGGAATCAGCCTTCATCTATTTGGGATTATTGATAAAAATAAATGAATATCAATGAATTAAGACATTAAAGGCAACTGTTCTTTCGTGATTCAGATAAAGCATACAATTGTAAACAACTTTCCAATTGACTTCCATTATTTAATTTGCTTTGTTTTCTTGGTATCCTTTGTTAAAAACGATACCTAGGTAGGCTCAGGAGCAGCAATGCACTACTGAAGTATTATGAAGTAAGATTAGTAAATGCTGGAATAGTGACATTCCAATAGGAGAACAAATGCTGCCATTGTCATTATTTTTACTCTAAAAAGGATTCTAGAATATATATAGAAATATTCACACCAGAGGTGTAACTAGAAACCTTTAGGGACCTGGTGCAAGAATCCATGAAGGGCCCTCTCACAGGCACGGGGTGAGGCGGGTGCTAGTTATCCCTCCATGCTGTGTAGAACGGGAAGTGATGGAGGAAGTCATGTAGAAGTTCTCACCCTCTCAACTTATCCTAAAGTTCCTGGTTTGTTTATTAAAAATACCCTGGGTCTGGCTGTGCTCACTTTTAAAAGTATTGTGCACTATCTTGAAAAATGGTGTGCACCGCCACCCACACAAGCACACACCTCAGGAATGGTGCTTGTGACCCATGTTTTGAAGAACCCTGGTAGCAGTGGCTGCGGGGCCCCTAAAAGGATGGGCCCGGTAGCAGTGGCTACCCCTGTAGTTAGGCCCCTGATTCAAACATGGAATTAAACATCTGAATGTGCATATGTATTTCTCAATATTACATTTAAATATTTATTCTCATAGTGTTATGTTGAAGTCGAAGATAATCAACATTTGAATGTTATATTCAATAAAGGGAAATATAAAACTTTTTCAAAAACCAAACCAACACTTATACATCTCTAACATGAGTAACCTCCATACTTACACCTTTAAAAAAAAAAAAAAAGCTCTAATATGTTATTAAAGTGTAAGCTAGATTTTTCCCCACTATAATAATCAAAATTTATTTTTCACTGGATCTTTCTACTCTTTATTTATTTTGTAATTATTTTTTTGTAATAAATAACAAGCTATTGAACTCAATCCAAAGGTCATTTTCTATTAACTCAGGGAGTGCAATTTGCAAAGGGTACAATGGTTTGAGTAATACAGGCTGTGACTGGCCTTATTATTTTAATTACAAGAGAGACCATATCTGTGCAAAATGTACATGGACATACTAATAAACTTAAAGGGATATTGTACTCAAACAATGTTTGTCATTGGTATAAAAAACAGCATTAGCAGGAAGTAATATTTCCATCACATAGCATTATGAAATACACAATTGATAATGTTGTATTAGTTTAAACTTAAACATATTTTTATTTCACATTTTTTCAGGGGGGGGGGGATCAACATATTTAAATACTGTTCTTCCAGATGAATGCTGAAAAACATTTAAGAGAAATGACTATCTCCAGGATTCAACTACATATTGTGATAAAAGTCTTAGATTTGTCTTGTTCTTAAAATGTAGCTTCAATAGGGAGAATTCAAAATAAATAAATAAATAATTGATCAAGAAGACTGTTTGCTAATGTATGGATTTTTTTTTTAAATCACTGATCTTTAAAGGGACATGAAACCCTAATTTTTTCTTTCATTATTCAGATAGAGAATACATTTTTTTTTTTTTTTTAAAGTTTCCACTTCTATTAAAACATGTGCTTTGTTGTCATATTATGTTTTGTTGAAGAGATACTTAGGTAGGTACACTACATGACAGGAAACAATGCTGCCATCTAGTGCTCTTGCTAATGTATAACATTAGTACTACATGACAGGAAATAGTGCTGCCATCTAGTGCTCTTGCTAATGTATAACATTAGTACTACATGACAGGAAATAGTGCTGCCATCTAGTGCTCTTGCTAATGTATAACATTAGTACTGCATGACAGGAAATAGTGCTGCCCTCTAGTGCTCTTGCTAATGTATAACATTAGTACTGCATGACAGGAAATAGTGCTGCCCTCTAGTGCTCTTGCTAATGTATAACATTAGTACTACATGACAGGAAATAGTGCTACCATCTAGTGCTCTTGCTAATGTATAACATTAGCACTGCATGACAGGAAATAGTGCTGCCATCTAGTGCTCTTGCTTATGTATAACATTAGCACTGCATGACAGGAAATAGAGCTGCCATCTAGAGCTCTTGCTAATGTATAACATTAGTACTACATGACAGGAAATAGTGCTGCCATCTAGTGGTCTTGCTAATGTATAACATTAGTACTACATGACAGGAAATAGTGCTGCCATCTAGTGCTCTTGCTAATGTATAACATTAGTACTACATGACAGGAAATAGTGCTACCATCTAGTGCTCTTGCTAATGTATAACATTAGCACTACATGACAGGAAACAATGCTGCCATCTAGTGCTCTTGCTAATGTATAACATTAGTACTACATGACAGGAAATAGTGTTGCCATCTAGTGCTCTTGCTAATGTATAACATTAGTACTACATAACAGGAAATAGTGCTACCATCTAGTGCTCTTGCTAATGTATAACTTTAGTACTTCATGACAGGAAATAGTGCTGCCATCTAGTGCTCTTGCTAATGTATAACATTAGTACTACATGACAGGAAATAGTGCTGCCATCTAGTGCTCTCGCTAATGTATAACATTAGTACTACATGACAGTAAATAGTGCTGCCATCTAGTGCTCTTGCTAATGTATAACATTAGTACTACATGACAGGAAATAGTGCTGCCATCTAGTGCTCTTGCTAATGTATAACATTAGTACTACATGACAGGAAATAGTGCTGCCATCTAGTGCCCCTGCTAATGTATAACATTAGTACTACATGACAGGAAATAGTGCTGCCATCTAGTGTTCTTGCTAATGTATAACATTGCTGCAAAACTTCTTCCATATAGTGCTGCAGACACATTCACACTTCTGAGCTTGCATCCCTGCTTTTCAACAAAGGATAACAAATAAATGAGGAAAATGTGATGCTAGAAGTAAATTGGAATGTTGTTTAAAAATGTATGCTCTATCTGAGTCATGGAAGAAAAACTTGAGATTTATGTCCCTTTAACCCCTTAATGACCAAGGACGTGCCAGGCACGTCCTCCAAAAAAATACACTCAAGGACCAAGGACGTGCCTGGCACGTCCTCTGGGGTTTGAAGCTCTGGAATCATTCTTGATCGCTTCCAGGGTATTGCAGTCATACCTCGATAGTCAGACATCACTGCAAAACCCTTTTTACCCCTCTCTCTGAATCAGCCATTGATGGGGCCGATAGTTGGTGGGTTGGAGCTGTAGCAGGGAGGTGGGTGGACGGCCCATCGATGTTTACGTCTGGCTTCTCTTACAGGCATCAGACTGTTACGTGCCACGTCCGCGCCGCATTTACCCAGCTACTAATAGTAATCTATGGGTAGGAGGGAGAGGGAGGGTGGAATAAAACGTGCTGGGCAAGGGATCTGGGAGGGGGAGGGTGGGTAGGGACTTTGAAGGAGGGCAGCTACACTATAGAAAATATTATTTTTTACATTTAAAAAAAAAATAAAATAAAAATTGGAGGACAAATTGGATACTGGCAGACAGGTACCAGTACCCAAGATTGCGGCAAAACGGTAGCGGGGGAGGGTTAGAGAGCTGTATAGGGGGGATCAGGTAGGTTCGGGGCTAAGGGGGGATCCAACACTGCAGAGTCAATATAAAAATTACAAAAAATAAATGCTTTTATTTTAGTACTGGCGGTGACAATTGTGAGGTGAGGGAGGGAAGAGAGCTGTTTGAGGGGGGTCAGGGAGGGATCCGGGGGTGGGATGTGTCATGTGGGAGTCTGAGCTCTACACTAAAGCTAAAAATTAACCCTACAATATACCTAATTAACCCTTTAACTGCTGGGCATAAAACACGTGTGGTGCGCAGCAGCATTTAGCGCCCTTCTAATTACCAAACAGCAACGCCAAAGCCATATATGTCTGCTATTTCTGAACAAAGGGGATCTCAGAGAAGCATTTACAACCATTTGTGCCATAATTGCACAAGCTGTTTGTAAATAATTTCAGTAAGAAACCTAAAATTGTGAAAAAGTTAACGATTTGTTTTTATTTGATTGCATTTGGCGGTGAAAGAGTGGCATGAAATATACAAATATTAGCCTAGATCAATACTTTGGGTTGTGTACTACACTACACTAAAGCTAACTAATTAACCCCTTAAATGCTGGGCATAATACAAGTGTGGTGCGCAGTGGCATTTAGCATCCTTCTAATTACCAAAAAGTAATGCCAAAGCCATATATGTCTGCTATTTCTAAAAAAAGGGGATCCCAGAGAAGCATTTACAACCATTTGTGCCATAATTGCACAAGCTGTTTGTAAATTATGTCAGTGAGAAACCTAAAGTTTGTGAAAAAGTTTGTGAAAAAGTGAACTATTTTTTTTATTTGCTCGCATTTTGCAGTGAAATGGTGGCATGAAATATACCAAAATGGGCCTAGATCAATACTTTGGGTTGTCTGCTAAAAAAAAAAAATATACATGTGAAGGGTTATTCAGGGATTCCTGACAGATATCAGTGTTCCAATGTAACTATAGCTAATTTTGGGGAAAAATGGTTTGGAAATTGCAAAGTGCTACTTGTATTTATTGCCCTATAACTTGTAAAAAAAAAAAAGCAAAGAACGTGTAAACATTGGGTATTTCTAAACTCAGGACAAAATTTAGAAACTATTTAGCATGGGTGTTCTTTGGTGGTTGTAGATGTGTAACAGATTTTGGGAGTCAAAGTTAGAAAAAATGTGTTTTTTTCCATTTTGTCATCATATTTTATCATTTTTTTAATAGTAAATTATAAGATATGATGAAAATAATGCTATCCTTAGAAAGTCCATTTAATATTGAGAAAAACAGTATATAATATGTGTGGGTTCAGTAAATGAGTAAGAGGAAATTTACAGCTAAACACAAACACCGCAGAAATGTAAAAATAGCCTTGGTCCCAAACGGTCAACAAATGGAAAAGTGCTCTGGTCAAGATGGGGTTAAAGGAACACTAAAGTGAAAATTAAACTTTCATGATTTAGAAAAAGCATGCTGTTTTAAGACTTTCTAATTTACCTCCATTATCAAATTTACTCAGCATGTGCACAAATTCACAGTGTATATAAACTCTAGTCTATGATTGGTTGATGGGTGTCACATGATACAGGGTCCGGAAAATGGGGGGGGGGTATTTTGTCAGAGAAAATCTACTGCTTATTTAAAATCTAATGTAAGTTTTATTACATTGTCTTTTTATTATGCACTTGTTACTTATGAATCCTTTAAATTGAACAAAGAATGATGAAACTCTATGCATTCATTTGTAATCAATATAGAAATGATACTTTTTTACATATAGAAGCATTAAAAAAATGAAATTACAGAATAGCTGATTTTAAGAATTATCTACATGTAGGCTACTTTATCCGAGTTTTGTTCATACTTACAAACAGACCAATATGTGTTTCATCCCTGCATATGTGCAATGCATAGCCACTGTTGAAAAGGTTACAACCAGTAAGCCAATCAGGAATGGTAAATTTAAGAAGGGCAGAGCAATTTCCCCAGTAAGGAGTAGTATAATTGAGAATGGCATGGATACTGAGGCAGTCAGGATTGGTATAGCTATATAGTGGTATGTAGTTATGTTTGAAACAGTCTCCTTTAGTAAAAAAAAATTTTGTTAAAAATCGCAAATAGCTTATTTGTCTTACTTGCAAAAAGAGTGCTTAGAAATTCTCAGTGTAGCCACTGACTTTACTTAGATAAGAGGGCAATTACATAACTTAAGTTCTACTGTTACATGATTTCTGTAGCAAAAGTCCTCAACCGAGCATGGGCAATAAACTAACTGCAGCTAGAGACGATGTTTCCTAGCAACCACAACAAAGGAAAAGCTGCTCCTTTGCCTTCTTCAAGAGACCACCGCCTCTTTCTGAGGCTATGACAGGTAAAAATGCACCCTGCACAAATTAGGTTAAAAAAAAAGAAATAAAAGGTCAAATCATTTTAAAACGACGAGTAATACATATTGCAATGATTTCTTTCATAACCCATTGCTTAGTGTTTTTTTGTTACAATAATGAAACAAACAAGGGGTCATGATCTCAAGCTTAATGGTAGTAGATTTAGGAGTAATTTGTGAAAGCTTCTTTACAGAAAGAATGATCAATTCATGGATTAAACTTCCACAAGAATTGGTAATGGCAAACACTGTGGGGGACTCCAAGAATACCTTGGATAAGCATAAGGATATCCAACTAACTAGATAAGTTTATACCTTTAGGAAATATTGGGCACGCTTTTTGGGCTCATTAATCTTGTCTGCCATCAAAATCTATGTTTCTATGTATGTTTCTATATCCCTATAAAGGGGCAGTCTACTCCAATGTTTTTGTTTAAAAAGATAGATAATCCCTTTATTACCTATTCCCCAGTTTTGCATAACCAACCCTGTAATATTAATATACTTTTATACCGCTGTGATTACTTTGTATCTGTATCCAAGATGGCATCCCTTAGATTCTGATTGGCTGATAGAATTCTATCAGCCAATCAGAATTAAGGTAGAAAAAATCCTATTGGCTGATCCAATCAGCCAATAGAATGTGAGCTCAATCCTATCGGCTGATTGGACCAGTCAATAGGATTGAACTTCAATCCTATTGGCTGATTGCATCAGCCAATATGATTTTTTTCTACCTTAATTCTGATTGGCTGATAGATTTCTATCAGCCAATCGGAATCTAAGGGACGCCATCTTGGATGACGTCACTTAAAGATACCTTCATTCAGTAAGAAGACTCCGGATGAAGAGGATGCTCCGCGTCGGATGTCTTGAAGATGGAGCCGCTCCGCGTCGGATGGATGAAGATAGAAGATGCCGTCTGGATGAAAACTTCTGCCCGTCTGGAGGACCACTTCGCCCGGCTTGGATGAAGACTTCTCCCGGCTTCGTTGAGGGCTTTGGCCCGGTTGGATGAAGACTTCTGCCACTTCCTTGAGGATGGATGTCCGGTCTTCAGAACTGTAGGTCGATCTTCAGGGGGTTAGTGTTAGGTTTTTTTAAGGGTGTATTGGGTGGGTTTTATTTTTAGGTTAGGTTATTTTTAGGTTAGGTTGGGCCTGAAAAAGAGCTAACTGCCCTTTTAAGGGCAATGTCCATCCAAATGCCCTTTTCAGGGCAATGGGGAGCTTAGGTTTTTTTAGATAGTATTTTATTTGGGGGGTTGGTTGTGTGGGTGGTGGGTTTTACTGTTTGGGGGATTGTTTGTATTTTTTCTTACAGGTAAAAGAGCTGATTACTTTGGGGCAATGCCCCGCAAAAGGCCCTTTTAAGGGCTATTGGTAGTTTAGTTTAGGCTAGGGTTTTTTTATTTTGGGGGGGCATTTTTTTATTTTGATAGGGCTATTAGATTAGGTGTAATTAGTTTAAATATCTATAATTTGTTTTTTATTTTCTGTAATTTAGTGTTTGTTTGTTTTTGTACTTTAGCTAATTAAATTTAATTTAGGTAATTGTATTTAATTTAGTTAATTTATTTAATTATAGTGTAGTGTTAGGTGTTATTGTAACTTAGGTTAGGTTTTATTTTACAGGTACTTTTGTATTTATTTTAACTAGGTAGTTATTAAATAATTAATAACTATTTAATAACTATTCTACCTAGTTAATATAAATACAAACTTGCCTGTAAAATAAAAAAAAAACCTAAGATAGCTACAATGTAACTATTAGTTATATTGTAGCTAGCTTAGGGTTTATTTTATAGGTAAGTATTTAGTATTAAATAGGAATTATTTAGGTAATGATATTAATATTTATTCAGATTTATTGTAATTATATTTAAGTTAGGGGGTGCTAGGGTTAGACTTAGGTTTAGGGGTTTATAAATTTAGTATAGTGGCAGCGACGTTGGGGGCGGCAGATTAGGGGTTAATAAGTGTAGGTAGGTGGCGGCGATGTTAGGGGCGGCAGATTAGGGGTTAATAATATTTAACTAGTGTTTGTGAGGCGGGAGTGCGGCGGTTTAGGGGTTAATAAGTGTAGGTAGGTTGCGGCTACATTGGGGGCAGCAGATTATGGGTTAATAAATATAATGTAGTTGTCGGCGATGTTGGGGGCAGCAGATTAGGGGTTCATAAATATAATGTAGGTGGCGGCGGTGTCCGGAGCGGCAGATTAGGGGTTAAAATTTTTATTTTAGTGTTTGTGATGCAGGAGGGCCTCGGTTTATGGGGTTAATAGGTAGTTTATGGGTGTTAGTGTACTTTTTAGCACTTTAGTGATGATTTTTATGCTACGGCGTTGTACCATAAAACTCATAACTACTGACTTTAAAATGCGTTTGGACTCTTGACGGGCTAGGGTGTACCGCTCACTTTTTGGCCTCCCAGGACAGACTCGTAATACCAGCGCTATGGAAGTCCCATAGAAAAAAGACTTTATGAAGTTTACGTACGTCGTTTTGCGGTAAGGCCAAAAAAGTGTGCGGTGACCCTAAACCTTCAAGACTCGTAATACCAGCGGGCGTAAAAAATCAGCGTTATGACCTGTTAACGCTGCTTTTTTAGCTTAGCGAAAAAATCGTAATCTAGCCGATTGTATTTTAACTCCAACTAAGTAATTTGAAGTTACTCCCTGGAGCTTTCAGGAGCTTTCAGTACCTTAGCCTTCTCTTGTTAGGCGCTTTGAACACTACTGTTTATCTGTTCATTTTGCATTTTAGCCAGTCAGTGCTGAAATAAATAACTCCACGGGAGTGAGCTCAATGTTATCTATATGGCATAAATGAATTAGCACTGTCTAGCTGTTAAAACTGTCAAAATAGACAGAGATAAGAGGCGGCCTTCAAGGGCTTAGAAATTAGCACATGAGCCTACCTAGTTTTAGCTTTCCACAAAGAATACCAAGAAAACAAAGCACATTTGATGATAAATGTAAATTGGAAAGTTTTTAAAAATTGCATGCCCTATCTGAATCATAAAAAGTTTAATTTTGACTAGACTGTCCCTTTAACTACCAATATAACCCAGGGAAAAAAAAGTATAATTTAAGGGATTAAGATAGAGATTCCAAATCTAATTCTCATTGTAGGTGCTAAGACAGTTTAAAAAAAAGCTTTAATAAGTTACAGCGTAATAAACTCTGTCTTGTGACAATATCCATGCCTAGTGCTATTTCTGCCAACAATAATAGTAATTAACAGTGTTTGGATCTGCCAGAGGCTTTGTATTGTCCAAAGGATAAGCTGTTAAATGTCCGCCTGTCAGAAATACATTCAACAGGAAAAAAAGGGTCATTTATTATACTAGCTGGGCTAACGAGACATGACAAACACTTCATTGTTTGCAGCATAGCAAACATATTCTTCAAAAATCTAACGAACCAGTATATACTGAATAGTGTCATTTCTAGTACATACATGTAACTGTGGAAGGAAACGAACACACTGCAAACAAAAGGCACAGATCTGTTACGGTGACCTGTCTGCTTAATATTATGTGTGGGGTTTGACACAAAATGCTAAAGGGACAGTGAAATTACAAATGTAAGGCCCTTAACTGACCTTAGTCAAAAAGGCTAATCTTCCTGGAGCTATTCTGAAGTAATCAATGACTCCAGACTAGTCATCAGAAGCCACCCTGAAGTGTACCCCAAGGCCAAAATATTGAAATGAGATGATTCTAGAGCAGGGGTATCAAGCTTATTGCATCTGGGGGCCACTGGCCATGTGTTCTTCTCCCATGGGGGCCATTTGAACAGTGTGAGTGCTATGGAACTGGACATACTAGAAATTGGAAGTGACATTTACCCAAGTAGTAGTGCATGCTGGGAGCTGTAATCCACAATAGACATACACAGTGTATATTTATCTTGTGAGTGAAGTGATCATTCTGGAACCGAATAAAATGTGACATTTATCGAAGCAGTGCATAATTGGAGTCTGCACTGGACAATCCTTGTGTTTACATTTATCGTGTGAGTGCCTAGATAGAACATCAACTTGTTACACCTCTTAGAACCCTAAGAAAATTGATGGGGCCCAATTAATAATTGACCTAATAAACAAGGGAGGGCTAGATAAAACTATTTTGAGGGTCTCATATGGCCCCAGAGCCTGTACTTTGAGACCACTGTTCTAGAGTGATTCACTGGCTGTTCATGCTTGTGAAGTAATCAGTAAGGAAATCTGCTAATGATTCTGAAGTCATCACCCATAATTTTTTTTACCTTAGTTGATGACTTTACAAACCTGGTGATGTCTGATGATGTGAAAATGACTTTTAAAGTAGTCTGATGATCATCGGATGACTCCAGGATGGTCTCTGAAGTTATCCTGTTTGTCTTGTGGAGACACCACATAAAGCCCGGCCTTGCCGAGTTTGTTAAGTTGTTGCCAGTTAGGGGGCAGGTTTTTAGTCAAATATATATGTTAGGTTTCCAAATTCTTCTTCCTCTTTTCCCGATGGTCTTCTTGACTTTCCCTCCCTTCCTTATTTTCCTTGTGTTCATGGTTGTAGGGTGTGGTGGTGTAGAGCTGACCGGCTTACCTTTGGTTGCTATAGTTGCTGGTGGCTGGGGCATGTCCAATTGTGCTAGCCCTTCTTTTGTAAATCCACAGCTGTAATATTTTGCTTCTCCAAATGGCTGCATGTGGTACATCTAGCACTTCTGGGATCCCTACTGGGTTAGAGTTGTTTTTTTCTATCATCCTAGCAGGCATTGCCAGGTCCCATAATTTTTATCCAGAGCCCGTTGGAACGAGGGTCAAATTAATTGAAGGGGCAAGATACAACAGGTCAGAGCTTTTGCCTCTCCCTTTGGGTCTGCTGGCCCTATGCTCCTAATGGTGTCTGGTGCTGAACTGAAGGTCTGAGCCCATTAAATTTTTTGTTTGCCCTGACCTGCTTGCGCATGGAGTTTAATTCATGAGCTCTTGCACCGCTGCCCTTTTTGAAAAAGTTTATTTATTTCATGCCATTAAATTATTTTCCTAATAAACGCGACCATGTTGGTCTTCTCTCCAGCTTCGTTGTTGTGATTTCATTCATCACAGTTGTAGTGAGTTATGCTGGGCAATAACCTGTAAAGGGTGGGTTTTAATCCTTAATGTTTCCATTTATACCATCTTCTACAAAGTATAAAATGTATGGGAAATGTACCTTAATATCTAGTTTTGTAAATAAAATAGTTTTTGCTCCTTAAAGGGACACTGAACCCAAATCTTTTCTTTCGTGATTCAGTTAGAGCATGCAATTTTAAGCAACTTTCTAATTTACTCCTATTATCAAATTATCTTCATTCTCTTGGTATCTTTATTTGAAATGCAAGAATGGAAGTCTAGATGCAGGTCTATTTTTGGTGAACACACTGTGTTGTTCTTGCTGATTAGTGGATAAATTCACCCATCAATAAACAAGTGCTTTCCATGGTTGTGAACCAAAAAATAGCTTAGCTATTGCCTTCTTTTTCAAATAAAGAAAGCAAGAGAACGAAGAAAATTTTATAATATAAGTAAATTAGGAAGTTGCTTAAATTTGCATGCTCTATCTGAATCACGAACGAAAAAATTTCGGTTCAGTGTCCCTTTAAACCAACATTAAAATGGGCTGAGCTTGCAGGAAGAACAGGTGTTCTTAACTTATCACTCCATATAAGCACCCAGGCTTCCATATATTTTGCCTGAGATAACAATTGAAATGAACATTTAATATCACACCCAAATCAAATGGGTGCCTTGAAGGGAGAGCAGACCTTCTTGTTTTATCTCACTCTCTTTACACAAAGTATTCCTTATCTTATCATTCAATGTATACACAAAGACCAACAGAGATTAAAACAAACTACTGGAAGCTAGCTGATTGGTGGCTGCATATATACGCCTATTGTCATTGGCTCTCACCTGATGTGTTCATCTAGCTCTCAGTAGTTCATTGTTGCTCCTTCAATAAAGGATACCACGAGAAGACAGCAAAATTGATAACAGAAGTAAATTGGAAAGATGTTTAAAATTGTATGCTCTATCTGAATCATTAAAGAAAAAAAATGGGGTTTAATGTCCCTTTAAAGGGACAGTTTACTCAAAAATGTTCTCCCCTTCAATTTGTTCCAAATGATCCACTTTACCTGCAGGAGTGTATTAAATTGTTTACAAGCATTTCCTTTACCCTTATATTGGCATTTGCAATAGTTGATTTAGCCTGTCATATCCCAACCTATTCTGAAAGTTACTGGCCTTAGGTCTAAGCAATAAATAAGCTGTGTAAACACAGCCAGCAGAAAAAATTACACTCCCAGTGGGAAGTAATTGGAAACACATTAAGGGAAAAACTATCTTACAGTATATTGTCCCTTTAACATGTGCCAGTCTGATAACAATCCAAATTATTGAAACTTAATGTCACATTTATGGGGTCATTTTCACTTATCCCCATTCCACAACTAAAATGACATTTTAAACCCCAAACAACACTTTTAAAAATGAAGTACCTCAATAAGTTTAAGAAAGGAACACACTATCATTATCCCCACCAAATGGATTATGTTAAGAAGCAACATAACCAAATATATACAAAGGTTACCTGCTCAATAAACTTAAGTTAAAAATAAATAACAATACTTTTACTCTAATAACAGTATCCTAAAAATAAATGCCCATTCTACCCATAATGCCCCTGTGCAAATCCCTTAAAAAGACATACACACCTAACTAGTTTTTCAGCATAACAGATTAATTGCACACACGTCACCTATTAGCATCACTTAACACTATTAACAGAAATCAGAGTGAATGCTGTTCAAACCATTAACGTAATTGCTAAATCCATGAAAGCACCATTTAGTTTGTTATTAATCCTGGTCATCTGATTTCAGATTTCAAAATCCAGAGAATAACAAGGCAGATAAGAAGTTTGTGTTGTTTTTGGGAGGTAACAATTTCAAGCTTTTGGGGTATTAATGTCAGAAGCATTTTGGGATTGTGATAAATGGAAAAACGCACTGACAATTCCGTCAGAGGGTCAGAAATCACAAGACTGTGACCATCCCCTTTAAGGGGAATAAAAAGATGGGGTTTATATCCTTTTTTCATGCATGCAATGTGCTTAGAAACCAATCAACTGCTCCATAAGCTACAGTATTAGCGCTGGATACCAATATAACTTGCACACCTCAAGCTAAAATAAGCAGGATATTTTAAAATTATTTTTTTAATTACATTTTCACAAAGTAGAAAAAAATAAAATACACATCTTTAAAGAAAATGAGAGGAGATGTGAAGCATGGTAAAGACTTATTAAAGGGACACAAAAAAAGCAGAAACAAAAGCTCTAATTGTTATCAATGCTAGCATATAACTATGTATTAAAAACACATAGTTTAAAGGGACAGTCTACACCAGAATTTTTATTGTTTTAAAAGATAGATAATCCCTTTATTACCCATTCCCCAGTTTTGCATAACCAACACAGTTATATTAATATACTTTTAACCTCTGTGATTATCTTGTATCTAAGCCTCGGCAAACTGCCCCTTTCTTTCAGTTCTTTTGACAGACTTGCAGTTTAGCCAATCAGTGCTGGCTCCCAGATAACTTCATGTGCATGAGCACAGTGTTATCTACAGGGAGTGCAGAATTATTAGGCAAGTTGTATTTTTGAGGATTAATTTTATTATTGAACAACAACCATGTTCTCAATGAACCCAAAAAAACTCATTAATATCAAAGCTGAATAGTTTTGGAAGTAGTTTTTAGTTTGTTTTTAGTTATAGCTATTTTAGGGGGATATCTGTGTGTGCAGGTGACTATTACTGTGCATAATTATTAGGCAACTTAACAAAAAACAAATATATACCCATTTCAATTATTTATTTTTACCAGTGAAACCAATATAACATCTCAACATTCACAAATATACATTTCTGACATTCAAAAACAAAACAAAAACAAATCAGTGACCAATATAGCCACCTTTCTTTGCAAGGACACTCAAAAGCCTGCCATCCATGGATTCTGTCAGTGTTTTGATCTGTTCACCATCAACATTGCGTGCAGCAGCAACCACAGCCTCCCAGACACTGTTCAGAGAGGTGTACTGTTTTCCCTCCTTGTAAATCTCACATTTGATGATGGACCACAGGTTCTCAATGGGGTTCAGATCAGGTGAACAAGGAGGCCATGTCATTAGATTTTCTTCTTTTATACCCTTTCTTGCCAGCCACGCTGTGGAGTACTTGGACGCGTGTGATGGCGCATTGTCCTGCATGAAAATCATGTTTTTCTTGAAGGATGCAGACTTCTTCCTGTACCACTGCTTGAAGAAGGTGTCTTCCAGAAACTGGCAGTAGGACTGGGAGTTGAGCTTGACTCCATCCTCAACCCGAAAAGGCCCCACAAGCTCATCTTTGATGATACCAGCCCAAACCAGTACTCCACCTCCACCTTGCTGGCGTCTGAGTCAGACTGGAGCTCTCTGCCCTTTACCAATCCAGCCACGGGCCCATCCATCTGGCCCATCAAGACTCACTCTCATTTCATCAGTCCATAAAACCTTAGAAAAATCAGTCTTGAGATATTTCTTGGCCCAGTCTTGACGTTTCAGCTTGTGTGTCTTGTTCAGTGGTGGTCGTCTTTCAGCCTTTCTTACCTTGGCCATGTCTCTGAGTATTGCACACCTTGTGCTTTTGGGCACTCCAGTGATGTTGCAGCTCTGAAATATGGCCAAACTGGTGGCAAGTGGCATCTTGGCAGCTGCACGCTTGACTTTTCTCAGTTCATGGGCAGTTATTTTGCGCCTTGGTTTTTCCACACGCTTCTTGCGACCCTGTTGACTATTTTGAATGAAACGCTTGATTGTTCGATGATCACGCTTCAGAAGCTTTGCAATTTTAAGAGTGCTGCATCCCTCTGCAAGATATCTCACTATGTTTTACTTTTCTGAGCCTGTCAAGTCCTTCTTTTGACCCATTTTGCCAAAGGAAAGGAAGTTGCCTAATAATTATGCACACCTGATATAGGGTGTTGATGTCATTAGACCACACCCCTTCTCATTACAGAGATGCACATCACCTAATATGCTTAATTGGTAGTAGGCTTTCGAGCCTATACAGCTTGGAGTAAGACAACATGCATAAAGAGGATGATGTGGTCAAAATACTCATTTGCCTAATAATTCTGCACTCCCTGTATATGAAATACATGAACTAACACCCTCTAGTGGTGAAAAACTGTTAAAATGCATTCTGAAAAGAGGTGGCCTTCAAGGTCTAAGAAATTAGCATATGAACCTGCTAGGTTAAGCCTTCAACTAAGAATACCAAGAGAACAAAGCAAATTTGGTGATAAAAGTAAATTGGTACATTGTTTAAAATTACATGCCTTATCTGAATCAAAAAAGTTTATTTTGGTCTAGACTGTCCCTTTAAGTCAACTCCAGCAAAGCAGTACGGGAACATGGCTGAACATATCTGGTGAGCCAATGACAAAAGATAAATATATGTAGCCACAGGGCCGTCTTTAATATTGACTGGACCCTGGGCAAAAATTTTCTTGCCCCCCCCATGCAATTTTGCTCTCCACCCCAACATCCCAAAAAACAACTAAATCAATTTTTTTTTTTTAATTATTAGCCCAGCAGTGGATCATCCACTGCTGGGCTAATCATTTAAAAAAAAAATACATTGCAATATGTGAAACTGGACCTAAGCAGAACTAATAAGTAAATAAATATATAAATTCCTCCACTGTGGATTCATTTAATATTCTTTTGAATGTGATTCTAGTGTGAGGTTAGCTGGTTAAAGAGATTTAGGGCAGCCAACAGGAGCAAAGCAAGGTAAAGACTGAGGAGGAAGCATGGAGGTGCAGACAAAAATAAGTTTACTGACTGGAACAGCAGAACTACTATGGGAATCTGTAAAATCTGAGACAGAGAGAAAACAAAAACTATAAAAATAAAACTTACATTAATCTGTGAAGTATCAGCATGACACTATACATCAGCCACAGCAGCACATGTCACTTCTTTGCTAGGAACAATTTCCCTCTCACTCTGCACTAGACAATGCTGCATGGGGAGTGGCGTGTGTGCACTCACTTATTCTTCCCACTGACACCTTTCTACAAAGCACTGTTCCCCTAACAAACTTCAGTTAGTTGATCTTAGGGCCACAGCAGAAAGAGCAGGGCTAAGGGGACCAGCAGACAGGATGCTGTCTGTCCAAGGCTGCTTGGATACAGTGTGGGATGAGTCACACAGCCTCAAGACTGAAGAGAGCAGTGTATGCAGCTGCACAGATGCTCAAATCCTCACGTCCTTGCCGCTCCAGCTTTCTGCTGCATGCGCCTACAGTCAGCCCTACCCAGAAACAATCCCCACCATCAGAGCAGTGACCTGGTAACAGTGGTAACCCCAGTAGGACCTTTTCTGATGCAGTGGGAATGGCTGGATGCTGAGTTAAGGCTTTGCATTCAGTGCTGCACAGTGCACATCTAAAACAGCACATGGCAATAGCTTGGCATGTCACATGACACCGGCACGGTCTGGCACAGTTTTAAAAAATAAATAAATATATATATATATATATATATATAGCAAAGTTCAGTATTTGCACTCTCACCAACTCTCCACAACTGCCAGGGTGCTCTCAGGAGTATGTAGTAGATTTATCTACTATATATATATATATATATATATATATATATATATATATATATATATATATATATATATATATATATATATATATATATAAACAGAGTACTTTTGACTGTGACAGTATTAGGATTGAATGTGTGTGTTCCCCATGTCACATCAGCAGTCTGGTATGAACCATAAAAAAAAACTCTTGGGCCCCTCAACAGAAACTGGGCCCTGGGCAGCTGCCCCTTTTGCGCTGTGTTAAAGACGGCCCTGTGTAGCCACTAAATCATCAGTTAGCAATCACAAATACATTTACATATATTCTGAGAAGTCTTGCACATGCTCAGTAGAAGCTGGTGATTTTGTTAATGGAAGTAAATTGGAAAGTTGTTTCAAATTGCATGCTCTATCTGAATCATGAAAGGTTGATTTTGACTTGAGTGTCCCTTTAAGTCCTGTTACAAGTAGGGTTGCCACCTCAGCTATGTTTTCCTGGATACTTATGAGTTACACATGTTGCAGGATGTGCAGAAGGTGATCCTGGACAGAACTATTCATGTTCCTCCCTGCACACCCTGCAGCATGTGTAACTCATAAGTGTCCAGGAATACATACCTAGCTTCCCTAGTTACAAGTGTCTTCAACTCCACTTATTAGAATACTTTATGACTGCAGCTTGATGCCCCTTTATAAATTGGTTAATAGCTTTTATTCATCTACTAATAAAACAAAGCTCTTTTGCTTTATAGCAACATTTTACAATTTGGTAAGAACAATTAACAACATTATCATATCAATTATTGTATCCCTTTTATGATAGTGAAACAAAATGTATACAATTAGAAACACTATACCAGCACTCAATCTAATTGAATAGCTACCATTAATAAAGAAAGAAATCCAAATGTGCTGTGTTTCATTGATTTATTAGACAGCAATCAACACCCTCAATAGAATTAAGAAAATAAATGATGCAAATACATGAACAAAACATTTACAGGTAGCATTACAAATTCTCAGAGAATAGCCGTTTGCTAGTACAGAGCGTTTATAGCATATTACTCTCATTTTACGTGGTTAGTCTGCAGTATTCCCTGACTCGATAATAAAATGAACAGAGATGATTGCTAATATGCTGCTCCTGAGCTGGAATTTATATATAAATTTAACCCATTTGCAGAGGTTATTAGACCATATCATTTTTCCACTGCAATATCCCTTTAATCCATTGAGAACAACATGACATTCTGTACCAATATCAGTTTAAATAACTTTACAATAACAAGCTGTATTTGATCATTGCTTTTTAATATGCATGATATATAATGCTGGGGACTTTTTATCACACAATAGAAAGAAAATTAAGACAACTTAATGAAGAGAAAATAGGTCATTCTTTCAGCAAATTCTCCCAGCTGCAGAACTAAGGCCAACAGAGTTACACAGCGATAAACACTGTCAAAGCACAAAGGATGTTCTATTTACTTAAATTGAGCAAATTATTATTTTTCCTCTGTTTTGCAGCTCTGACTGAGATGATAGAATTCAACTTAAAACGTGTTATTTTCTATTAATGATTAGTTACTAGAGATGTTTATACATTGCACTGTACGTAAAACATTTATATTTTGTACAGATAATTTGTGATGACTTTTTTATACTAATCATTTAACACAACCAATGAGTGTGCACTGTTCACACTTACACACTGGGGTATAATCTCTTGAAAGTTGACAGCGTTCTCCCAATTTTTTTAGGAGTGGGTAAGGATTGTTATATATAGTAGATATGCATTATATATACAGAGTCTATATTTATACAGAGAATATATATATATATATATATATATCACACAAAATATATATATATATATATATATATATATATATATGTTTAGTCTCCAAACGATAGAAGGCACTCATCACTGGGTCTTGATTCAAATAAATTATTCTTTGAGTGAGTGCCTTCTATTGTTTGGAGACTGTTTTGTGCATTTGAAGTGCACCCTGGGCACGACAGGCTGCATTAGCCTCATTATCAATTAACCAGGAGTGCTTTTCCTAGGGTTGCCACCTCGGCCATGTTTTCCTCCACACTTATGAGTTACACATGTTGCAGGGTGTGCAGAGGGGAATATGCATTGCTCCTCTGGGCTGCACACAAATAGTGACCCTGGACAGCACTTTACATGTTCCTTCCTGCACACCCTGCAGCACGTGTAACTCATAGCTGTCCAGGAATACATGGCCAAGGTAGAAACCCTACTCCAGGGGGTTACAAAAAGATAAAATGCCCCAAGCAAAATGTATGTCAGTGGCAGCAGGTGCAGCGAGAGAGAGTTGCTTAAAGTGTCACTAAAGTCAAAATGTAACTTTCATGATTCCGAGACAGCATGCAGTTTTAAACAATGCTCCAATTTACTTTCATTATCAAAATATTCACAATATTTTTATATGCTCGTTTTCTTAGGCATCAGTTTTGTGATTGGCTGGTGACTGTCATGTGATACAGGGTAGGGAAATGGAATTAACATTAAAATTAACCAGAAAACAAATGTACTACTCATTTGAAATAAGTGCTATTGCATTCTATTTTTATTGTGTTTGCCAATGATGCAATTCTACTGTATCTATGAACATGAAACCCAATCTTTTTTAATGATTCAGATATAGAATACAATTTTAAACAACTTTCCAATTTACTTCTATTATCAATGTTACTTTATTCTCTTGATAATCTATCAGAGTTTTAGTTTTAATGATGTTTTTTTATTTTTAAATGACTGCACAATTAACTTACACTGAGACCCACTCTTCTGCCATACTCCGACAAATTTCAGCCCAATGCTGTTGTTTTTATTTAGTTTAATCAATCTATTATTTAGTTGTTTTATAATATTCATGACCATATTGTGCCTTTCTCTTTCTCGCTGTATTAGGTGTGAGGACTAACGTATCACACGTACAACCACCTTGGGCGTTGACCTTACAGAAGGACAAATAGGGGTTTTACCATTATGATCTGGAGAAGTGGGAAAGAGGCAGATCAGATGAATGTGCCTAACTAGACAATGATTTAGTTAGAAATGCCAGAAGACTAGTGAGTTGCTAGTTTGCCTATATTTTGCTTCTCAATCATTTTATTTGAATTTTAGGTTGTGTCATGCTGCAATGTTTATGTCTGTGAATGTAAAGAAACTAAATCTGCAGTTGTAATCATGATTTAACGTACCTTTATTTTATTATCATTAAGGGATAGTCTAGTCAAAATCAAACTTTCATGATTCAGATATAGTATGCAATTTTAAGTAACTTTCTAATTTACTCCTATTATCAATTTTTCTTCGTTCTCTTGCTATCTTTATTTAAAAAAGCAAGAATGTAAGTTTAGGAGACGGCCCATTTTTGGTTCAGCACCTGGGTAGCACTTGCTGATTGGTGGCTACATTTAGACACCAATCAGAAAGTGCTGCCCAAGTCTGAACCAAAAATGGTCCAGCACCTAAGCTTACATGATTGCTTTTTCAAATAAAGATACCAAGAGAAAAATAAAAATTGATAATAGGAGTAAATTAGAAAGTTGCTTAAAATTGCATGTTTTATCTGAATCATGAAAGTTTAATTTTGAGTAGACTATCCCTTTAATTTATAATCAGAACCTGCTTTAGAAACAAAAAAAATATGTAGATGAGACAACATGTACAATATATCATGCATACATAGTTCATTATTTAGAAATAGATGTTATTTGAGGTTTAGTAAATCTAGGTCAGCATGGAACACTTTGGTATATTGTATAGTACAGATATGTGTCCCACGGAATATGTAGATGCATTATTGAGTAAATGTGGCAATATATTTTAGTACATTTTGCACTATATTTGTTTTTAATACAGTATTTTTTAACTACTCAGTTGTAAACAATTGATTCTGATGCAACACAATCTGTTATGGTGAACTGAGACATTTTATTTTTTTATTGGCCATTAGACTGTGACGTCATTAGAGCCAACCAATTGTGGCTTACCAATTGTGGCCTTATTAATCAGGCATACATACTGTATATACTACTAAATTACTATAAATGTGTCCTGAATGATTTAAAGAGAAATGAAAAGGAACATTTTTTTTATTATTACTTAGATAGAGCAAACTATTTTAAACAAAGTTCCAATTTACTTCTGTTATCAAATCTGCTTCATTCTCTGTGTATCCTTTGTTGATGCAATGCACAACTGGGAGCTAGCTGAACACATTGAATGAGCCAATGGCAAGAGGGATATAGGTGCAGCCACCAATCAGTAGCTAATTCCTGAGCCCACCTATGTATGCTCTTCAACAATAGATACCAAAAGAATGAAGCAAATTAGATAATAGAAATACATTGGAAAGTTATTAAACACGACAAAGTCTATTTGAATCATGAAAGTTTACTTTTTACTTTACTGACGCTTTAAGTCTGAAGAAGGCAGCCTGGTGTGTCAAAATATTACACTACAAATTGTAAATCTGTAACCAAGTCCTCTAAGTGCTGCTGTTTTTAAGATACAAATTGCTGGTACATATATCAACAACTTAATGATAATTTAAAAAAAGAAACACTTGTTTTGGGATTAAAGATCCTCCCATGTATTTATTGCTTGGTTGTTTCTTCCTGATATTTCCAATAAAGGGCCAGATTACAAGTAGAGCGTTATTTATCGCTTTCGCGCAAACACCACTGGAACTAAACTTTTAACACAGGTGGGTTCCATGTTGAAAGTTATTGATTTGTGTGCGCTAACTTCAAGACTTCAATGGAGCGCACTAATAAAAAAAACTAACACTTATTACTCACACGCAAACTCAACTCTGCGTTAGACCTACTGCGCTAAAGCCGAAGGTAGTTATTCATATTTTACATTCCAATGTTCTTCACATAGAAGAAAATGTTCTTTTTATTTGTAAATATATATTTCTATATATTTATCTGATTACATTTTTTGTAAAATATATATCTACATTAGCCAGACATAGTTTTAGGAGCCAGACAGTGGCATTTTATATAGATATAAGGAGAATAACCCATAACGTTAGGATCCAGGTATACAATTCTAGGAACCAGTGGCACCACCATGGCTTCTGGGTTTGTCAAGCCCTGGTATAGAGCATTTTACTATTGCATTCTTATGACCCATTAAACAGGAAACATGACATATACTGTTGGCACAAGGTGTATTTAATAAGAACATCAGCATTTCTCATTTCACTGGGTACAAATTGTAATTCTCTTTCTCACAGTGATGCACACTCCACTAAAGACACCATCGGACATTTAGGAATAGTTTCCCAGTGGAGCCCTAAATTACCGCCCGCCCGCAATTAGGCACATTAGCGTGCGCTGGTATTACACAGTGGGGTACAAATATCGCTTTCACTAAAGCACGAATTTAGCGCTTCACTTGTAATCTGGCCCTCAATATCATAACATGAGTATTTTTAAATAAATAAATCTTATTACTTCAGTTGTTACTTATTACTCAATAACCTATTACCAATTTATTGCATACAAACAAACACCAATAATATTCTTGTAAGTTACTATTATTATTTCACAAAGTAAGAGAGGGGAATAATGATGAAACTGTAAAAATGTCATTTATTTATCAACAAAAGAAAACAAACACTCTCATTGCTCATAAGCAGTTACTGGGGTACGATGAAGGTTTAGGGTAATCTTATAAAGAGAGCAGATATATAATGCAAAAGTACTTAACCCTTTGAGTGCTAAGCACTTTCCTACCTGTTTTTTTTACTTTTTTTAAGACTTACACTGTTGGAAAGGTTAGGCGATTACCTTTCCAATGGTGGGTCTTGGGGGTCTGTAGCTGCTTAGATGCCTGAGATACAGGCTTCTAAGCAGCATGCCCCCTCCTCCTTTACTTAACATTGTTAAGTATAAATAAAGTTGTGCGGTGACGTCATCACGTAATTGCGCATGACGTCACCTTGCATCACGCGCATCAGGCATGATCGCCGGGGTAGGAGGGGTTACGAGCCCCCAGATCTCCCTCAAGGTGGGAGAGTGCTCATGACGGCTCTGAGCCGTCATTAGCATCAGAGTGAGAAACTCTGTGATGGCTCAGAGCCGTCATTAGCACTAAAAGGGTTAAAGCATAAACCACTGCTGAGTATTTTATTTGAAACCAAAGCCTTTTCTTCCTTTGTCTTTTGGTTACAACATGTTTAATGTTGCACACCTGGTGCATTCCTGTGTCACTTCAGAGAAAAAAAGATAATGGTAAGGAAATGATAAGTGGTATACATAGATAATGACCAATCACCTGCAGCAGTTTGCCAGACTTGCAACTTTATCTATGTGTTTATGTACTGTGTAAGCGTTAAAGTTATCCCCAGAGCAGAAGTACAGTACTGGGATCTAGCTGAACAAGTCCAATGAATCAATGACAAGAAGCATATGTGCATAGCCATCAATTACCAGCTAGCTACCAATAGTGCATTGCAGCTCCTTAGCCGTACCTAGGTTTACTTTTCAACAAAGGATACCAAGAGAACATTTCATAGAATTAAATTAAAAAGTCTCTTAAAATTGCATTCTCTATCTGAAACATAAAAGTTGAATTTAGATTTTCATGTCCCTTAAAAGACATAATACAAAGGGATTTTGTTTAAGAAAAAAATACTCAAATTACCAAAAGACCAAATGTAAAGTTTTCTGTTGCATAAATATAGAAGGCAACTTCACAGATTGAAGGGGTGCGTTGCACAGGAAGCTGTCACTAATCCTGGCTCTGATTTGGCACGTGCTTTGCTAAATCTATTAGCACTTAGCAACAAATCCATCTGTTTCCGATTTAGGAATTCCAGTTCACCTGCACACACACATAAATGCACACGCACACTTACTTATAATCTACATATATAATACATATAAATAATTTATATAAAGTGACAGCATAATCTGCTCTGTTACATGCATATGTTTAAACTTTATTTACAAGGAATGTTCTGTTCCTCTTCAAAACTCTAACAGGAGGTGGTTAAAACTAGTGTATAGTTTTAACAGAATATAAAAATAATGAATTCACTTGAATGTATCACTTCCATTGCACAAATTAAAAGCCGTTTTAACTTTATTTGTTTTCAACAATACTTAACTTCTAATTGTGCCTTCAAGTAAAAATAGTATATGCAGGGCTTTCTATTTCCCCTTCAAAAGCACAGTTCAATAAAATTATTCCTGAAATGGCTTTGGATCATCACAAGGAGGGGAGGAAGGGCTTGGGGTTTTAGCTGGTGAACCAATCAGGAGAGGGCATACATATATATGATTCAATAACAGACCAGAAAAGGTAAAATCATAACATTAAAAACATATTTTTAAATCCACACACATTGTGACAGTATTTGGTTTGAATTTCAAATCGAAATCTGGTTTAAAAGCAAGTTTGTTTTGAATCTTTAGTATTTATAAAACTGTTTTATTAACCAAATGCACTTTTTATCTGGCCCATTAATTCCCCCCAAATGTTTAAAGCTTGTGTCTGAAACCCAGTAATATATCCAGGTACATTTACCGGGATTTCAGATTACCCCCTGCTGATTCTGTGCGAGATACGGTTGTGTAACATTATAGCAAAGCATCTGGCTGGAATCCCATCTCATCTCACCTTTTGTAACACACAGAGTACCTACCCATACAACATACTCATAAAGGGTAAAGCTTTGTCCAGTTTCCCTGTGTATGGGGGCGGGGGGTATATGTAGCCTTGTGGCACTTTTGCATAGATAAACAAATCACCTATCTTAGGAAACATTGTTCATTAAAGGAATATTAAACAGTGCTCCTTTAGTGAAAACAAATATGTTAAACACAAAAAGATACAAATTGTGTAAACAAACAGCAAACAACTTACTTTTTTTTCTTGCAAAATTAGCATTTAAAATTTCTCACTGTAGTCCCTGCCCTAAGTGTTATAAGAATGGAGACATTTTTGAAACTTAAAGGACATTAAACACTTTGAGATGATAATATAAAATGATAAATTGTAAGTATAAAAAAACATACACTGCTATATTCCACACAGCCATTGGCTGCACACTCTAGTGACTTATTTAGAACTGTCCCTAACTGGCCACAACAGAGAAGGTAACCTAAGTTACAACATGGCAGCTCCCATGCTTTTATAGACAGTAAAACTTTACACTTATTTTGTCTCTATTTAAACAGCTAATGAAACTTTTAAAAAAAAAACATCTTCATAACTAATCTTTTCTTTGAACGCATCATTCTATCAAGCATTTATTTACTGTTTAATGTCCCATTAAAGAGACACTCAAGTCAAAATTGAACTTTAATTATAGAGCAGGCAGTTTTAATCAACTTTCCAATTTACTTCCAGTTTTTATATTTACACTTTTTGAGTCACCAGCTCCTACTGAGCATGTGCAAGACTTCACAGAATATACATATATGCATGTGTGATTGGTTGATGGCTGTCACGTGATACAGGTTGAGGGGAAAAAGACACAACTTTGAAATTTGTTAAAAAAATGATACTACTCAGACTAAGGGCTCCATGTACTAAAGGGCGGGAGGACAGCTTCTCAACTCGCGAAGCTGTCCATCTGTCTTCGCTACACAGGGGCAGCGGATCAATTGATCTGCTGGCCCGTATGTATCATTACACACTCGTGGTAGTGTGTAATGCCTTCCCCCTTCATTCGCGCGACCAACCGCACGACTGAAGGGGCTGTCAATCTCTGAGAGCGAGCTCTCAGTGATTTTCCCTCGCCACCTCAGAGGTGGCATAGGGTGTAAGAAGCAATGGTCTAATGACCGCTCCTTCTTACATTGCGGGAAGCAGGCTCGCATATGCGAACCTGCCCCGCAAGGGCTCCGGAGCAGCTTTCACTGCTTCGTACATGGAGCCCTAAGTGCTATTGCATTGTCTCGTTATCATGCATTTGTTGATTATGCAAATCTACTGTATTTAATGGTCCTTTAAAGGGACAGTCTACCATAGAAATGTTATTGTTTTAAAAGATAGATAATCCCTTTATTACCCATTCCCCAGTTTTGCATAACCAACACAGTTATATTAATATACTTTTTACCTCTGTGATTACCTTGTATTTAGGAACCTTCTTCCAGCCCCCTGATCACATGACTGTGACTGTTTATTATCTATTGTCTTAAATTTAGTATTGTTTTGTGCTAAATCTTAAATAACCCCCTGTGCCTGAACACAGTGTTATCTATATGGCCCACGTGTACTTTCTGTCTCTTTGTGTTGAAAAGAGATTTAAAAAGCCTGTGCGCCTGTGCTAAGAGGCAGCCCTTAAAGGCTTAGAAATTAGCATATGAGCCTACCTAGGTTTAGTTTAAACTAAGAATACCAAGAGAAAAAAGCAAATTTGATGATAAAAGTAAATTGGAAAGTTGATTAAAATTACAAGTCCTATCTGAATAATGAAAGTTTAATTTCTACTAGACTGTCCCTTTAAGTTTCAGTCTGCCAGTTCTGAGCATGTGCAAATTTGACTTCCTGTTAGTCTATTCACCTAATACTAAACCAAGCTAGATAAGCAATTTTGTGCATTTCAGTTTTGGCTAGAAACATTTCTGTAATACATATGTATGAGCAACAAATGCTTCTAGTAAAATATATCAATTTGTCAGTGCATGCGACAAACAAAGCCTGTATACCTATACACTCACATGGTAAGATTGTGCCTGCGAGAGCTGGCAGTGATGAATACTGTGTCATTACCAATGCTGGCTATCTGAGATTGAGCAGTTTCTGGATGTGGGTGCAAAGAGCATATGGGTGAATGGTACGTAAATCCAGTGCACAATAATAGCTACTATCACTAAAACAACATTTTTGCTAATACATATGTTTTTATTTTTGATTGATAGAAATTCCAAAATATGTTCACCACCCTGTGAATGGGAGGAAGTTCTTACAGGGATACTAAACCCAAATTTATTTATTTCATAATGCAACTTTCTAATTTACTTCTCATCATTTTTTCTTCATTCTCTTGGTAGCTTTATTTGAAAAAGTAGGAATGTAAGCTTAAGAGCCAGCCCATTTTTGGTTCAACACCTGGGTTGTGCTCGCTGATTGGTGGCTGCACATATATACCTCGGATCTTTTCCAGATAAGCCCCGCCAAAAAGTTACCCCCCGCCACCCAAAATGACATATAAATCACCAAATAAAAAGATTTGGTATCTGACCAAATTATCATTTTCTTAGACAGTTTTAAAGCTAACAATACAAGCTCTAATTCTAACAACTAAACATAATATGCAATAACCCCTTAACTACCAGGCAGCAGTATCTTCCATCTCTGCCAGACGAAATACCTCATTCTATATGGCTCTTATCGCTGTCTTCTGACCATGAAGTATATCTCGTTAGTAAGACTGTGCAGACCGTGCAACTTATCCATAACAGGATGATGGAATACCTCATTATTATGAGCACGGAGTACACCATCTGCAGTAAGCTGAACCCTGGGTACATGTCTGACCAGGAGCCCCGCACATCCTGCCTTACATGTGTGTAACAGGAGACTTGCCCGGGTACACACAGCATTCTTTAGGTTTCCGCGACTGATATATAAATTCCAGAGCTCTCGCCGGCGCCAATACCAGGATCGCGACCAGAACAGGCAGCATCTCTAAGTGATTCTCGCACATAATTCCTGCAATACGTGTCTCCCGGTGTCCGTGCCCCCAGCTGATGGCGGATCAGGGTATCCGTGCCCCCCACCGCGGGTGTATCCGTGTCTGTTTTTTATCTTTCTTTTTTTATCTTTCTTTTTTAAAAAAAAAAAAAAAAAAAACCCACAGCAGTATTAGTTTGTTATATGGAAAAGCCTTTTTTTTTTGTAACTTTTTTTCATCCAAGAAAATATAAAAAGGGACAGTAAACTTGAACTGTTAAAATAAAATGTTTAGTTACAGGTAAAAGATCCTTACGTCCTAACGTAGAAAATTCGTTTAAATATTCAAATGTCTAGACATCAAGGTTGCGTGCGTGCATTAAATTGTAGCTGGCAAAAGTGGCGGGGCTTAACTTTTCGCGCGTGCACTTTTTGCATTAGTGGCGGGGCTTATCTGGAAAAGATCTTATACCTCTTTTAATCGGTTCACCCAATGTGTTCAGCTAACTTCCTGTAGTGCAATGCTGCTTCTTTAACAAAGAATACCATAGGAATAAAGCAAATTTGCTAATTGAAGTAAATTGAAAAGTTGTTTAAAATTGTATTCTCTATCTGAATCATGAAAGAAAAAGTTTGGTTTTCATATCCCTTTAAAATAGTTGACCGTCCCTGCTTTATATGCACCTCACTTTCTCTTAGCTATAAAACCAGGAAAAAAGTTAAATAGCTGGAATGTAGTAAACATTTCAACTTCCCCAGGCATTCATTTCAATTTAAAATGTTATCCATATTTGTTTAATAAATGTTGAAAGCACATTCTTTACTAAATGTCGTCACTGCATTGCTGGGCTGGGCCCATTCAACAAACAAGCTACTTTTAATTTAATAATAGACATAAACAGTAGAATATTCTCCTTTCCAGGCAGTGAAACAGTTGAGTCAAAAGCTGAAGCTACAATGGCTAATCTCCCTAGGATAATCATATTTATCAGCACCCAAGTGCTTTTAAATTGTAACATAGGTTTACGGACTTTAATAGGCCTTATATTAGTTGTTAGTTGTTTGTTTTATCAAATATTTTATAAAGCAAAAAAATGTAGTTTTAAAGTATCATTACACAGTGTCAAAGTGTATAATTTTATAGCCTTCATATAGTTAAAGGGACAGTCTACACTAAAATTTTTATTGTTTAAAAAGATAGCTATTGCCTTTACTAACCATTCCCCAGCATTGCATAAACAACATTGTTATATTAATATACTTTATAACATTTAAACCTCTAAATTTCTACCTGTATCAAAGGCTCTATTGACAGCCTCTTAATCACATGCTTTTGTATGTGCTCTTTACAACAGGAGACTGCTAGTTCATGTGGGCCATATAGATAACATTGTGATCACACCTGAGGAGTTATTTAAGAATTAGCACAACACAATATTAACTGCAACTCAATAGATAATAAATAAAATGTCATGTGATCAGGAGGCTGTCAGAAGAGGCTTAGATACAAGGTAATCACAGAGGTATAAAGTGTATTAATATAACAGTGTTGGTTATGCAAAACTGGGGAATGGGTAATAAAGGGACTATCTATCTTTTAAAACAATAAAAAATCTATTGTAGACTGTCCCTTTAAGGTGGTTATATGTTATCCATCATCCTTTGTAAAAGTTGTATTGCACTTCTACATAGAGTGGGTATATTACCTTGACATAATGAGTGTTTTACGTTCCTTTTTAAATGATAAATTATGGCCTATGCAAGCTGACATAATGGTAGCACAATGAAAGAAAGTCTAGCAACTGCAGATTTCTCATAGTGGTTTCATTTTAGAAAATAAATCAATAAATTATGAGCATATTAAAGTTCTATTTAAGTGCAGTCTATTTTTTCCCCCCCATTGTTTTATTCCTTGCAGGTACTGTAAACCAAAGCATATGCCCTCATTTTTGGTGCTAATTGGTAGGTATACTTGTTTTCCTAACACACACACCTACCCAGAGGGACCTATAGATCCTCCCCACACATACACAAAACACATTTAGACACGCATATTAAACACACACACACATACATACACATATGACACACACACATATATACAAACACATGCACAACACACATACACACCTGCATACATATACACACAAGCACAATATACACATATGACACACACATATATACAAACACACGCACAACACACATACACACCTGCATACATATACACACACAAGCACAACACACACATACATACACATATGACACACACATACATACATAAACACGCACAACACACAAACACATGCATACATACACACCCAGACAACACACACACATACATACATACACATGCAACACACACATATATAAAGTACACATGACACATACATACATATACATGCATACACATACATAAAGTACACATGGCCCATACCTACATATACATGCATACACAACACACACATACATAAAGTACACATGACACATACATACATATACATGCATACACATACAACACACACACATATAAAGTACACATGACACATACATACATATACATGCATACACATACAACATACACATACAACACACACATACATAAAGTACACATGACACATACATACATATACATACATACACATACAACACGCACATATATAAAGTACACATGACACATACATACATATACATACATACACATACAACACACACATATATAAAGTACACATGACACATATATACATATACATGCATACACATACAACACACACATACATAAAGTACACATGACACATACATACATATACATACATACACATACAACACACACATATATAAAGTACACATGACACATACATACATATACATGCATACACATACAACACACACATACATAAAGTACACATGACACATACATACATATACATACATACACATACAACACACACATACAACACACACATACATAAGTACACATGACACATACATACATACACACACATACATACATATACATACAAAATACACAAATGCGTACACGTATAACACATACATACACACACATATATACGCCAGATTTCTGGTGTTTTCGGTGGGACCAGTTATCAATGCAACAGATGAAAAACAGTTTATACATTGTTTGCTTAAAGGAAAGTCTACACTAGAATTTTTATTGTTTTAAAAGATAGATAATCCCTTTATCACCCATTCCCCACTTTTGCAAAACCAAAACTGTTATATTAATATACTTTTTACCTCTGTGATTACCTTGTAGCTAAGCCTCTTCTGACAGCCCCCTGATCACATGACTTTTTATTTATTATCTATTGACTTGCATTTTAGCCAGTTAGTGCTGTGTTGTGCTGACTCGTAAATAACTCAACAAACATGAGTACAGTGTTATCTATATGGTCCACATGAACTAGCAGTCTCCTGTTGTAAAAAGTTAATAAAAAAGCATGTGATAAAAGGCTGTCTGTAGTGGCTTAGAAACAGGCAGAAATGTATAGGTTTAAAGGTTATAAAGTATATTATATAACAATGTTGGTTGTGCAAAGCTGGGGAATGGGTAGTAAATATGTTATCTATCTTTTTACACAATAAAACATTTAGTGTTGACTGTGCCTTTAATGCCAGCATGAAACAGGAATGCGTTAAAACACTATAATCAAAATCAAATTATTGTTAAATATAGACATAAGCTCCAAGGATTTGTCAGACAAACAGACAGGAACAGAACAGCATTATCTCAACAGCACAGTTCTATAAAACTGATAATAAATTGCAGAACATAAATAAAATAGAAAACAAAATAATTAAATAGAGTACAATCTAAAGTCACTAGCAGATTAAGCAGATAGTCTGCAAAATGGGAATATTAAACTAAAAGATCTTGTTAAAATAGTTGTTTTCTACATGAGGGTTTTAATTTTGAGTTTAAAACTTAAAGGGACTACACCAGAATTTTTATTGTTTTATAAGATAGATAATCCTTTTTTTACCCATTCCCCCGCTTTGCTTAACCAACACAGTTATATTAATATCCGTAATGCATGATTAAGGACTATTGTGTCTGAAACCTTGCTGTTTTTACTTTGATGCACTTTCAATAAATCTGGAAATACTTTTCAAGTGGTGCTGCTGCCTTGGACTTTCTTTCTACCTTGTATCTAAGCATCTTCTGACAGCCCCCTGATCACCCGGCTTTTTATTTATTATCTATTGACTTGCATTTTAGCCAATTAGTGCAGTGTCATCCACAACCCACGGACGTGAGCACAATATTATCTATATGGCCCACATGAACTAGCAGTCTCCTTTCATGAAAAGGTAATAAAAAGCATGTGATAAGAAGCTGTCTGTAGTGGCTTAGAAACAGGCAGAAATGTAAAAGGTTTAAATGTTATAAAGTATATTAATATAACAAAGTTGGTTGTACAAAGCTAGGGAATGGGTAGTAAAGGTGTTATTTATCTTTTTAAACAATAACAATTTTGGTGTTGACTGTCCCTTTAATGTTCATTTTGTGGAGACAGGATTTCAGTTAGAGAAAAGATTGTGTTTAGTGTTAATTGCACTAGGACAGACTTGCAGTTAGGGTTAATTTGCCTAGGTCATATGAGCAGTTAGGGTTAATTAGGGTTAAAGTTAGGGTACAGGATTGAAGTTAGGATTAACTGAGTTTGGGGGCTGTGTCTGTGTTGATACACATGATATTGTGGTTTGGTTGGCTAGTACAGGCTTTAGGTGAGGTTTTGGTTGTACGTTATTGAAGTGGTGGTTACCAGTGCAGAAGATCATTCCTTTACTATAATGTTATATCTACTTTAAAAACTGTTGATTCATGTTCTTGAGCAATAACCCAGAAATTTAGAAGACAGAAGTGAAATTCTAAAAGCCATGGAGGCGTCCTGGCATCTGTCATGCATGGTCTAAGTGTTTTTCACATGCACGTGCAGTGTACACAGTATTTCTTGCAAAGGCAAAATCACAAAATCTGTATAAAGAAAATAATATGGGTAAACTTAAAGGGACATTGAAGAATTTTTTTTAGTAATGCATAGTAAACAGCTGTGTGTTTCTAATTAGTACATTGCAGCAATAATGTCTAAGTTTCTTCTATTCTAATTACAGAATTGTATGCCCTTCAGTAGGACATATAATGTCCAGGGAACAAAGTAAATATGACAATATAAGTACATTGAAAATTATCTTAAAGGGACATTAAACACTTTGAGATGGTAATATAAAATGATAATATTTCATTGTTTATTTTGTCCCCTTTACCTGTAATTCCTTTCTGAAATTGTGAGCATTTTAGTTCCTGTTAGAAATGAAAGTTAGAAATGAAAGTTCGAAACACTTATATTCCACACAGCCCTAGGGACCTTTTTCTAACTGTCCCTAATTGGCCACAGCAGAGAAGGTAACCTAAGTTACAACATGGCAGCTCCCATTGTTTTATAGACACTAAAACATTACACTTATTTTGTCAATATTTAAACAACTAATGAAATTAAAAAATGTTTCTACTTGATATTCTCAGACAAATCATTTCTTTGACTGCATTATTCTATCAAGCATTTATTTAGTGTTTATGTCCATTTAAAATTGCTTGTTGTTTATGAACCATGAGAATTAAATTAAAGCAATGGTACTTTTCAAAGAGGTTTTTTTTTTTTTTACAAAAAAAGAGCTTTAATGCGTTATTGTAACCAAAGTGTTAAATTCTTCCATGCCCTTTTTGCAGAGTGGGGATTCTGGGACTAAGATTTGAGAACACATTTGTTTTCTTTAAAGGGATACTAAACCCAATTTTTTTATTTCATTATTCAGATAGAGCATGAGATTTTAAGCACATTTCTAATTTACTCCTATTATCAATTGTTCTTTGTTCTCATGCTATCTTGATTTGAAAAAGCAGTACTGTAAGCTTTAGAGCCAGACCATTTTTTGTTCAGCACATGGGTAGCACTTGCTGATTTGTGGCTAAATGTAGCAAACCAATCAGCAGCTCTACCAAGGTGCTGAACTAAAAAATGGGCCGGCTCCTAACCTTTTATTACTGCTTTTTCAAATCAAGATAACATGAGCACAAAGAAAAATTGATAATAGGAGTAAATTAGAAAGTTGCTTAAAATTGCATGCTCTATCTGAATGATGAAAGAAAAAATGAGGGGTTAGTATCCCTTTAACATTATTACTAGAAAAGGGAATTTCTATGAGGTCACTTTTTTTTTTATAAAAAAAGAAAGTTTCCACATGAAAAACCAAACTACGTGAAACACACAATGGTTTTAAAGTTCACAGGTGTTTTCAGTAAATAGCAATACTTCTCATGTTCATAGATAAGTATTTGGCTCTTTTTAACTCAGCTACAACTGTAACAATGCTAACTTTAAGCCAAGAAGGAATATGTTGAGTCTATTGCATCCATAAATAAAAAAAAAAATGGTTAAATAACATTTTAAAAATCTTTCTTTTTCATGAATATGTAATATTGTTCGAAGAAAAATTAAAGTGCTTTAATATGTGGAAAATTTGGGTGACTCATGTTATTTTATGCAAATGTTTTAAAGAAATTATGTAACGTTGATGTAATTTAAAGCATCTGGTTTAGTTATATCTGATGAAGCCAGCATAACAAATGTTTTAATGTCACACTTTATTGCAAAGAGGAGGAACAAGAATATCAACAGCAGACAGATTTGTATCTCAAACCAGAATGCTAAAAAATGTTTTAAAGGTATATTAATTTTTTTTTTAGTGATTCAGATGGAGCATGCAATTTTAAGCAACTTTCTAATTTACTCCTATAATTAATTTTGCTTCGTTCTCTTGCTATCTTTATTTGAAAAAGAAGGCATATAAGCTATTTGTTTGGTTCAGAACCCTGGAAAGCACTTGTTCATTGATGGATAAATGTATCCACCAATCAGCAGGAACAACCCAGGTTGTTCACCAAAAATGAGCCGGCATCTAAACTTACATTCTTGCATTTCAAATTAAGATACCAAGAGAATGAAGAAAATGTGATAATAGGAGTAAATTAGAAAGTTACTTAAAGGGACAGTCAAGTCCAAAAAAAACTTTCATGTTTCAAATAGGGCATGTAATTTTAAACAACTTTCCAATTTACTTTTATCACCAATTTTGCTTTGTTCTTTTGGTATTCTTAGTTGAAAGCTAGACCTAGGAAAGCTCATATGATAATTTCTAAGCCCTTGAAGGCCGCCTCTAATCACATGCTTTTGTATTTGCTTTTCACAGCAGGGGAGAGCAAGTTCAGGTAAACCCTATAGATTACATTGTGAGCACGCCCGTTGATTGTGGCAGACACTGCACTAATTGGCTAAAATGAAAGTCAATAGATAATAAATAAAATGTCATGTGATCAGGGGGCTGTCAGAAGATGCTTAGATACAAGGTAATCACAGAGGTTAAAAGTATATTAATATAACTGTGTTGTTTATGCAAAACTGGGGAATGGGTAATAAAGGAATTATCTATCTTTTAAAACAACAAAAATTCTGGTGTTGACTGTCCCTTTAAAATTGCATGTTCTATCTGAATCACAAAAGAAATAAATTGGGTTCAGTGTCCCATTAAATACCTTTTATTTTATTTTTGTAAAAATGTGAGAAGGCAAATTTTAAAGGATTTCCTTAAAATCCTGGAAATCGACTAAACCAGCTACCTACTACACAGTGACTGCTTAGAGCAGTGGGAAAACTCATTTACACTTAGTCATAATTGAGTCAAATTGAGTGAAAATATTATAAAGATAGCCACCAATAATTTAAAGAAGGTCTGCAAATCATAAAAATTATTTTAAGAAATGTATTTTGTTGGTAGCTATTCTGCAATGCAGTACTTTATTGTTGACACATACTATGCAAATATAAAAAATTACTTAAAAGGGATAGACAGGTGAACAATGAATTATGCACTGGGGCATTTCAGTTTTCAATAGAATCATGTTTGCAATATACTTCCATACTTTAATTTATTATCTTTCTACCCCTTTAAAGTCAGTTTAAGTCCTTGTTTGCAATAAACTGTATTAATCATTGTTATGTCTTTAAAGGGATATGAAACCCACAAATTTTCTTTCATGATTCAGACAGAGAACCCAATTTTAAACAACTTTCTAATTTACTTCTATTATCAATTTTCCTCCATTCTCTTGGTATCTTTTGTTGAAAAGCAGGGAGATATTGCTTAGAAGCCGGACCAATTCTGGAGCACTATATAGCAGCAGGGTTGCAAGAATGATATCCATTTGCAAGACCACTAGATGACAGCACTATTTCCTTTAACACAGAATATCATGGGAACGAAGCAGATCTGATAATAAAAGTAAATTGGAAACTTTTAAAATGTTCTGCTCTGTCTGAATTAAAAAATATTTTTTGGGGTTTTTATATCCCCTTAAAGCTGAGAGGAAAAAAATCTTACAGTTAAAAGCGTCAGGGTGCAATACAATCTTGTATTATTTAATATTAATTTTAATTTTAACTAAATGTTGTGGATCTCATTATCATTTACTGGAACACACATAGAACATGATTTGTTTGTATTTGATTAGACAACTTGTAATGCGTTACAGCTTCCACATTGGCAAATGTGCACCAATAAAATAATGGTTTGGGTCTTATTCTATACTTCTTGACAAATATACAAAATACATGTAGCAGTGGAATGTTATTAAAATACAAATTAAAGTCAAAGCCATTTACACCGAAACGAATACAGCAGTATTACATTACTTGTGTATTTCCTTCAAATGCTCATTGTAATAGCCAAAGACGATTATCAGTACATACACGTTACTCCTGTATTAGCTTTATGTAACATTTCTTTATGGGCAAAAAATATTTACACAGATAGATAAATAGATAAATCAAAAAATAGATAGATAGAACGCATTTAATACTATGTCCCTTTAGGTGCTGTCTCACTATCCAGCTCTATGTTATGTGTTGGAACTGTACAAATAAACACATTTATTCTGATGAGTTTTATTATTATTAGTTGTATAAATAAACTGGAAAATATGACTATAATTTATCTGTCAGATGAAAAAAAATAATAGCCTGCAAAAGCTAAATTTCTTTCTTGTCCACTTTTTTCTAAAAAGGACCAGCGACGTACCCTGTATGTCACTGGCCTTTTTTTGGGACTTGATTGTTTTATAGCGCGGTCTTGCCACCAGCGTTGAGACTGCTCTATTCCACAAAGCCTGCTGGAGGGAGGGCATTAATAGTGTGTTCTTGCTAGACTTGTGCTATTATGTCCTGAAAAAGCCCTTAACGACCAGTGACATACAGGGTACATTGTGGTCATTAAGGGGTTAATAGCATGTGACTAGTCAACTAATAGAATGTTTAGTAATCGATAGATAGATAGATAGATAGAAAGAAAGATAGATAGATAGATAGATAGATAGATAGATAGATAGATAGATGTTAGAGAGATAGATAGTAGGGCCGCATATTCATTAATTTCTAAATAAATAATGGGTCAAATTAAAGTATTAGATAAAAATGTCTCTCCTTTTCAGTGCCATTTTAATTTCTTACACCCAAAAGCAAGGCATCATAAAAAAAAACACAAATATGCTAAACAATGTCAAATAGATAATAGAATAGTTATGAGTACAATGTCCCTTTAAAGGGACAGTATACACCAATCTATACTATAATCACATTTGTAAAGTGTCCGTCGCCGTCGCCAGTTGCGCACGCATCCTCAAAGGAAAATTGCCCACGCGAGAATGGCATCCTCAAAGGAATGTTAGCTGCGTGCACAACCAAAAGAATCGACCTGGATGTAGCAAAGCTGCATCCAGGTGGATTCCGAAAATGACAGGATGGTGAAAGAATCCACCACCATTTTCGGATGCAGTGTAAGCCTTAAAAAAAAAACACGTAACCGCCCGCATGAAATATAAAAACACGTAACCGCCCACAAGAAATAAAAACACCTAACTGCCCGCATGAAGTATAACAAAAAAAAACTACCAGCCCGCACGAAGTATAACAAAAAAACCTAACCTCCCGCACAAAGTATTAACAAACACCTAAACCGCAAACCCCCCACATCGCAAAATAATAAAGTAATTAACCTCTAATCCGCAAATAACATAATTAAAATATTAACCCCTTAAATGCCAACCCCTCAAATCGCAATAAACCAAATTAACCTATTAAACCCTAAACCTACAAACCCCCACATCACAATAAACCTAATTAACCCATTAACCCCTAAACCGCCAACCCAACATCACAATAAACCTAATTAACCTTTAAACCACCAAACCCCCTACAACATAGATATCTAGTTTAATTACTAAGCCCCCTAATCTAACACCCCCTAAATTAACCCCAATAGTAAGTTACACTTAAATAAAACCTAACGTTACAAAAATAAATCTAAAATTATAAAAAATAAAAAAATAAAATAACAGAATTTTTTTTTATCAAAAAAATAAATAAATAAACCTAATCCCTATGAAAATAAAAAGCCCCCCCCCCAAAAAAAAACACCCCTAAACTAAACTACCAATAGCCCTTAAAAGGGCCTTTTGTAGGGCATTGCCCTAAGTTAAACAGCTCTTTTACATTTAAAAATTACTAAATTCCCCCCTAACAGTAAACCACCCACCCACCAAACCCCCCCAAAATAAAAAAAACTAACACTAAAAAAACTAAACTAGCCATTGCCCCTAAAGGGCTTCCCCGATGCGTGGATCCTCAGAGGCGGTCCTCAGCGGCGGCGGTCCTCAGCGGCGTGGAGGCTCCTCTTTATGCTATCATCCGTCGCTTACTGAAAATTGAATGCAAGGTACCCCATATCTATTGGGGTACCTTGCATTCCTATTGGCTGAAATTTTGAAATCAGCCAATAGGATGAGAGCTACTGAAATCTTATTGGCTGATTTGAACAGCCAATAGGATTTCAGTAGCTCTAATCCTATTGGCTGATTTCAAAATTTCAGCCAATAGGAATGCAAGGTATCCTAAATTGATTGCGGTACCTTGCATTCAATCTTTAGTGTACAACGGACATCGGCAGAAGAGGAGCCTCCACCCCCACCGCCGCTGTTGAGGACCGCCGCTGAGTATCCACGTGTCAGGGAAGACAGCTCCGCCCCGCCAGTGAGGACCTCCGCTGAGGATCCACAGCTCCGCACCTCCCCTCCACGCCAACTTCGCTCCGGATGAAGATAGATTATTGAGCCACCTGGAAGAAGACCTTCTTGCCGGACTTCAGGAATGGTGAGTACCTATTTGGGGCTTAGTGTTAGGACTTATTTTTATTTTTAGGGGTTTTTTTATTTTTAAGATTAGGGATTTAATCGGCTGGAAAAAAAGCTGATTGCCCTTTTAAGGGCAGTGAAAGAGCTGAATGCCCTTTTAAAGGCAATGCCCATACAAATGCCCCTTTAGGGGCAATGAGTAGTTTAGTTTTTTTAGTGTTAGTTTTTTTATTTTGGGGGGTTAAGTGGGTGGGTTTTTTTTACTGTTAGGGGGTAATTGGTAATTTGTTTAGGTAAAAGAGCTGTTTAACTTAGGGCAATGTCCTACAAATTTCCTTATAAGGGCTATTGGTAGTTTAGTATTAGATTAGGGGGTGTAGTTTAGTTTTTTTTTGTTTTTTTTGATAGCTTAGTTTATTTTTTTCTGTAATTTTACATTTTTTTTATTTTTTGTAATTTTAGCTTTGGGGTTTGTAGCTTTTTTTTTTTTTTAAATAGACTGCCCTCTTGGCAGGCTATCACCTAGTTTTCATATAACTGCAGGTAATAGACACTACTATAAAGAATAATAAGCACAGATACTGATATAAAAATCCAGTATAAAACCGTTTATTTTTTTTTTACTTAGAAGCTCCCAGTTTAGCTCTATTGAAAAGGTTAGCTGGAACACTCACTGAAAGTGGTTGTATAGCACAAACTGCAGACACCCCCCCCCTCCCCCTTCCTCTGCATATGAAAAGACTCTTTAAACAAACAGGAGCAAGCTGGAGTAGCTATACATCAGTATACTTCTAAAAAACTGTATAGGCTATATAAATGGATCATCTACAAAACATTTATGCAAATAAAAATCTAGTGTATAATGTCCCTTTAAGATCCAGCTGAAGCCAGAACGCACTTCCTGTTAACTTCAGAGTAAAAATAAACAATTTTAGGCTTAAACTTTGTTTATGTGAAAAACATGTTTTTAATGTGTTTAACTATTACTTTTTTTGCACAATATACATGTTTTAATTTAATGATCTTTTCCCCTTGTAAAGCCACAACCTGAGGGACGAAATCTGTAATCTGTTTATTTACCAGCGTATTAAAAATGAGCACGAAAGAACCTAAATGAAGATCATAAACCATATACGTTTACACGACCCACAGAATGGCGCACCTGACCCCCATCACAGCCCTGGTGAACACAGTTTCCAAAAAGGATGTAATTCTACCGAGATCACTGTCAAAATAAGGCATAAAATGGACTTTCTGCCAAGGGTATACCAGAGGGGAGTCTTAGTCAATGGAAAATTGGCAGCTGTCTCGCTTGAGAAACTTCTACCTGTCAGGGGATGGAGAGAAAACAAAGTGACCCATTCGTCAGATCCAAAAAATGCAGGAACTGTTTAAGCATAGCCATGAAAAGGGGCACTGTTCTTGCATTTTAAACATTAGTAAATTGATCCCTTTTACTAAACAGTTCAACATTGCAGTTTATCCTCCACAGCATGGAAAATGTTGACTTGCGGAAACACAAGTATGCTAAGCTCTTTACGCACACTCCACTGATAGCGCTGTGTTTATTTTTTATTGTGTAGAAAACCCTCAGAGTGACAGCAAACTGCATTGTAAGGTTCTGGGAATATATTTTTGAGATACTTAAACAATATATTGTGGAATGAAGAAATATATGAAATTTTAATTTAATTATAACAATATTTTAAAAAATGAATTATAATTTGAAACTATCCTAATAAATAACCACAGGTAGATTAACATATTTAAAGCTCAGGAATCTTGTTTAAATGAATATATTACATAATAGATATCAGCAACTAAACCCTGCTTTGCAAAATAACTACCTACAAAATAAATGCTGAAAAGCATGAAAAGCCGTGACTCTGTTAGTGAAATTTGTATTGTGTTGTAGTCTAGAAACATACCCTTTGAAAGCCTCTTGATTAGTTGGCTCATGACAGGTTTATCTTATATCATGTGGTCAATTAAGGGGCAGATTCTAATGAGTAACTGGATTGATCAAGTAATCACTGTGTAGAATGTTGCAGGGTCAATATTTTGAATCCTGCAGTAAAGTTAAATGGACACTCACGTCAAAATAAACTTTTATAATTCAGATAGCGTATGCAGTTTTAAGACACTTTCCAAATTACCTCCATTATCAAATATATATTTTTTTATATTCACTGTGGATCAAGATCCTACTCAGCATGTGCACAAGCTCACAGGGTATACAAATACTAGTGTGTGACTGGCTGATGTCTGTCACATGAGAGAGAAAAAAAAATCTACTGCTTATATGAAATTCATAGTAAGTGCTACTGCATTGTATTTTTATTATGCACTTGTTAACTATGCAATTACACTGCATTGAGTGGTCCTTAAATTACAGTAAAAGAAGGCAAAAGAAAAAAAGAAAACACAAGTGTAAAAAAAAAAAAGGTTATGTAGAAGTGCATTTTTATTTAGTTTAATGTCTGTTTTCTTGCTTTATAATGAATTAATTTAATGCTCTGGTCTACTCTGTAAAAATATAGAATGCAATTTTGGTGAGTTTGTTCAGTGTAATAATTGATAACGCACATAACAGAAATAGTTACTTGTCATTGATATTGGGGTTAGTAATGGGTAACATTAATCATATATTTTAATTGCCAAGTTGTAATATTTTCCATAGCACTAGCAATGCATTATTTAAAACACACTGAAGCTAAATAT
>NC_069502.1:1162779832-1162794832 GCF_027579735.1 Bombina bombina
CCAATATGGAATAAATTAACTTCCTACTTCTAAAGAATTCAGATCATAATAGACCAAACATTTACTTCCTGGAAACTTTAATTAAGGTCCTAAACATAGCTTTGAATTAATTATTATTTGAATAAAAGCTTTGAATTATTGTGAGAAAATACAAACTTTACTTAAAGGATCATTAAATATAATAGACTTGTATAATTAACAAACTCAGAATAGAAAGAGAATGCAACAGAACTTAACAAGAATTTTAAATAGTAGTAGAACTTTTATTCTGATAAATTTCAAAGTTAGTTACATTTTCCTTGCCCTTGCTTCATGTGACAGCAATCAGCCAATCACAAAATTCATATATGTATACACTCTGATCTCTTGCACATGCTCAATAGGAGCTGCTGCCTCAGAAAGTGTGCATATACAAAGATTTTCACATTTTCATAACATAAGTGAATTGGAAAGCTGTTTACTAATTTGTGCTCTATCCGAATCATTAAAGTTAAATTTCTGCTTTAGTGTCCCTTTAAGATACATGATAACTAGATACATGATAACAGCTCCCAGCAGAAGTGGTACAATTTAAAATCACAGCAAGTGCAACAACACCTCAAAGTTGTTTTATTGTCCTATATCTGGAGTTCCATTTTACCCCAAGGGCCAGATTTATCAAAGTCCGGCGGACAGGGGTGTACATCTTTGATCCTCGGGACCAGCAGTGCTCTGCGAGTACCGAGCAGTATTTCCACTGTGTGTTTAACCCCTTTGCTGGGGTTAAACTCACATTAGTTTAGAGTCGATAGTCTTAAAATTATTATTATTTTTTTTAAGGTTAGCGTTCGATTAGCTTGTCACTATCAGTTTATTAACAATACTTGCATTGTTTTGCAGTATTGTCTTATCACCTCTACTGAGGCCTGATAGGGACATATAAAAAAGTAGGTGGAGTTGTGATGTCTGCACACAAGAGAAATAAACCCACAAGTTTCAGAGTTAAATTACAGTAAAAGGGGACAATATAAATAATGAAATTCACTCAAAGTATTTCAGTATTTATTTTTATGAAATAAAACGTCACAATATATTTTTATTAATTGTTGCCAGTTTTTCCTGTTATTTAACTAAAATTAGGGATTTTCGTTTAGAAGTTTACATTGCAGATTTTATGAGCCTGACGCTGCTATATTCTACACATTCAGTGTTTGGTCACTCATATCTGCCCCTAACTGGCCTCGGCTTTAGATAAGACAAACCTAGGTTATATGATGGTGCCAATTACTTTATAGAGACTAGAACTTTATACTTATTGCTTTAGTATTTAAACAACATATATTTGTATAATATTTTTAGCATAATCTTTGTTTTTAATGTATTATTTTGTCTAATATTTTTACAGTTTAATGACGCATAAGGCCATAACCGCAGAATTATCTTATCTCAGATAACCTTTAAATAGTTGTGGAAATGGAGTTATTTTGTCACAGCATAACACTGAAATGAAGCTACGATAAAAGGGCAGTTTACCCAAACCCTTTAATTTGTTCCATTTTATTTGCTGGAGTGTATTAAATGTTTTACACATATCTCCTTCACCCTTATTTTGGCATTTGAAATAGCTGATTTAGCCTGTTGTATCCTTACCTATACTGAAAGTTTCTTTGCTTAGGTAAAGGATATAAAATAGCTGTATAAACACATCCAGCAGTAGAAATTACATTCCCAGTGGGGTGTAGAAGAGATAATTAAGAAAATGTTAATTTCCCATTTTTTTCTCCAAGTATTGGTTTACATTCAGATATAAGATAAGGAAGCAAGTGTGTGTACACAAAGTGATAAAGAGATCTGATTATACCTGCAAGCTAAACCCATTTTATTAGGTTGTGGTTTCAAAGGACAAAAACAGCTATTTCATATACACAAATAAACCTGAAAATGCAATTTCTCATACTCTGCAGCTGGTATAACAAGCCATTGGAAACACATTAAGGGAAAAACAATTTTACAGTATACTTTCCCTTTAAACACTAAATATATTTAATGCTCCTCCCTCTGATTATGGTTGCTGCCATTTTTTAACCTAGGTTACACAGAAGATATCTGAAGGAGAGTTACTGCACCTGTACAAACACATAGCAATGGAATGCAGTGAAAGCTAGATTTCAAAATGGCGGCACCCATGACTAGATGAATTATCAACCTCAATACTGTGCTGATAAAATGTTTTTACTGTTTAATGTTTCTTTAATATAAAATCAGTGCTCTCTGCACACACCAGCACTAATTTTTAGAGAATACAAACAGATGATTAAACAAAAACAAATACTGTGTTCCAAGACGATCGCAGGGGGTGAGAGAATATGTCACTACAACACAGACTTATATGGAAACATTTATAGAAATATTTTGCTGGGCCAGCAAGCCCATTTTCTATACAAAGCTTATGTCCCTTTATGTTTTAGAATTAAAGAAATATATGTTTAAAATGTTTGTATCATCAGAGATTGGTTCTGACATAATCAATTTTGGACTTAAATAGTTTATTTTCACTTGGCGTTTCATGTTCCTTTATGTTTATGAGCGTATCTGTAAAATCTGTACTCATATTAAAGAGCTTAAAAAAATAATTTGTAAATGTTATCAAACCATCTTGCATGAGAATAAAAAATATCAGCAGCATGGAAACCTTGGCTGAAATGTTGTTAGGTCATTAACTAACTAAATGTATAAAAGTTATTTGTCAATTGCATAAACAGGAAAGCAAGTCAGTACCAAACTAAGGATTTTCCACAAAGATTATGAGTTCTGTGATATAATCTCATTAAAAGAAGCACATACAGTGGAAAACTCACAAAATGAAAAATGTGTGTAACTTGGCAAAAACTAATACTGGAAAATATGATTTCACTTCTCCATGGCTAAAACTGCTTAAACGTATTGAAATATAGACATAGAAGTAACTGATAGACTATATTACAATGCATTATTACTTACCACACGAGGCTTCGGCTGTTCAATAGTCTGAAGGAATGGGGTGCTCCTGTCTGGGGAACGTTCAGGGTCACTAGATACATCATCCTCAGACTCATCCCAAGAGGAGGAAAAACCAGTAGATGAAGCTGAAGATGATGAAAGCTTCCTATGGTGAGATGTTGGGTTTGATTCTGCATTATTGTTTTCCATATGTCCTTCCTCATCTGCCCCATGGTCAGTTACTATGACAGCAGGAATGGACACTGGTGTGATGGAAGGTGAGACAGGTTTTGGTGAACCTTCATCCTGAGGCGGGGTGCTGCATAGCTGTCCTTTAAAAATTGTATTGTTAGTTCTGGATATATCCTGCTCCCCATTGGAAGACACCAACTGTGGTGTGGGAACCACTGGCTTTGCTTCCTGACTACAGCATGAAACCTTATGTACTGCCTCCTGACCAAAACTGAAAATGCTCTCTTCTCCTCTGGTGAGACGTAAAGGTGATGGAGACCTGCTACCAAATCTCGGGCTTCGAAGTCCTGGAGAAAGAGGGGAATTTTGAGCCTGAATATGTGCTTCAAAGAGACCAACAACCTGGTTCACCTGTACATTCTGAAGCTCTCTCTGTATTCGAGCAAGGCGTCGCTTTTCCTCTGATTCTGACAACCATGATGTCCCTGACCCATTTCCAGAACGTGATGCTATCACAAACCCAGCTTCTCCCACATTAACCCCTGGCAGCCGCATTGGTGAAGGACACCTTCCAACTCGTGAGGTTTGTCCATCTCTACCAGTCCAACTTGGGCTGCGGCTCCTTGGAGTAGATTGGTGTTGGGAATCCCCAGGAAAGATGAAGGAAGTAGAGTTACTCTTAGGAGAGGCCCCAGGGCTGGATGATTCAGGGCTGTAGAGGGGCAGTGGACTCGGGAGCAGCGGACAATAGGTGCTCCGTCTTTCTGGCACAGGCAGCACTGGTCTCTGGCAAGTTGGGCTAGTCTTTGTCACACTGCTCGTTTTCACATTGCTATTATTCATCATCACCAGACTATTGAAGGCATAGCAATATACAGCCATAGTAGTCTGAGGGAGGCTGCAGACACAGCATGTGCTGTGTACTAGGACTCACATGCAAGGATCCCAGTGGCTCCTTCACTTCCAGGATAGTAGTGTTGCCTGGAAAGCTGAACTGGGGAGAGCTGTGCTGGGCCCCTGCCAAAACCTCCATAAACAAATCAGCTGTAAATGAGGAGAGAAAATAAAAGATGTAAATTACAAAGCTTATGTCACTTGTTTTTACAACAGCAGAGGTCATGAAAGCCAGGAAACAAAAAAAGAAACACAGTCAAGTTAACTTTTTGGTCTTCCCAAGGTAGAATTGTTATTTGCATGTCAATGAATGCTCTTGATATCTCTAGTGTGTAAACATAGTATGACATATGAAAGACTGGAAATAGCGTGGGAAGTATGCCTCTACCATATTTTATTGGACATTAAAGGGATACTGAAGCCAAATTATTTATTTCATAATTCAGGTAGAGCATTCAATTTTAAGCAACTTTTTAATTTAATCCTATTATCAATTTTTCTTTGTTCCTTTGGTATCTTTATTTGAAAATCAGGAATTTAAGCTTAGAAAACGGGTCCATTGTTGGTTCAGCACCTGGGTAGCACTTGCCAATTGGTGGCTAAATGTAGCCACCAATCAACAAGTTCTACCCAGGGTCTGAACCAAAAATGGGCCAGCTGCTAAGCTTAGATTTCTGCTTTTTTTTTAAATAAAGATAGCATGCGAACAAAGAAAAATTGATAATGGATCATGATCTATCTGAATCATGAAAGAAAACATTTGGCTTTAGTATCCCTTTAAAGGGACACTGGGAAACATTATCATGCGAATTTGCATGTTATGAGACCTTGATCTTATCCTCTCTGCCACCTTAGAGGTGGTGGAGATAAATCACTCCAAACTTGCTTGTTTCCAATAATTGACAAGCCATGCTCTCCCACAACTGTGCAAATGTTAAAGGGACATGAAACCAAACATTTTTATTTCATGATTCAGACAGATCATGCAATTTTAAGTAACTTTCTAATTTACTTCTATTATCAAAGTTTATTTGTTCTCTTGGTATCGTTTGTTGAAGTTCAACGGCTTAAGCTCAAGAGCGTGAACATGTCCAGAGCATTTGATGACAGCAGTTTTGCAAAAATGTTTTCAATTTGCAAGAGCACTATATGGCAACACTATTTCCTGCCATTTAATGCTCCAGATGTCTAGGTAACTCTTCAACAAATAATAAAATGAGAATGAAGCAAATTTGATAATAGAAGTAAATTAGAAATGTTTTTAAAATTCTATACTCTGTCGGAATCACAAAAGAAAATTTTGAGATTTCATATTCCTTTAAATTTCTCCACACAATGATACATTGCAAATGGCGATCACAGGGGGACCAGTTGTCTGCTTCAGAACTTGTTCATCTGCAGCTTGATACATTTTCCTTAACAAAGTCCTACTATTTCTGCTTTAATTTCACATAAATTGAGGCATTAAAGTCAAAATTAAACTTTCATGATTCAGATAGAGTTTGAAATTTTAAACAACTTTCCAATTTACTTTGATAATCTAATTTGCTTTGTTCTGTTAGTATTCTATGTTGAAAAGCATATCTAGGGAGGCACCGGAACAGGAATCCACTGGTGATTGGTGGCTGCACATATATCCCTCTTTTCATTGGCTCATGCATTGTATTCAGCTAACTCCCAGAAGTGCATTGTTACTGCCTCAAAAATGGGTACCAAGAGAATGAAGAAAATTTGATAATAAAAGTAAATTGGAAAGTTACATAAAATTGTATGCTCTGTCTGAGTCATGTAAGAAGAAAAAAATAAGAATTTTATATCCCTTTAAAGATAATGATCTGTCCCAGTCCAGGATCTCAACTCCCCCCCTCTTCATCCTCCACGTTTCTTATTATACAACGGGTAGTAGAGACAATCAGAAATCATACTGCTTGTTGTAATGTAAGATAGCAGAATGCATCACACATTTATGCAGTGGCCTCTATTTATCAAGGTCTGTCGGACTTGATCCGACAGTGCGGATCAGGTCCGACAGACCTCGCTGAATACGGCGAGCAATACGCTCGCCGTATTCAGCATTGTACCAGCAGCTCACAACAGCTGCTGGTGCAACGCCACCCCCTGCAGACTCGCGGCCAATGGGCCGCCAGCAGGGGGGTGTCAATCAACCCGATCGTACTCAATCGGGTTGATTTCTGGCAATGTCTGTCCACCTGCTCTTTGTGACCGCTGCTTCATAACTGCTGTTTTTGGCGAGCCTGCAGGCTCGCCAGAAACACAGGGCATCAAGCTCCATTTGGAGCTTGATAAATATGCCCCTGTGTGTCCACCAAATTTAAAGTGAGTTGGTGCTCAGAGGCTTCTTAGAGCGCTCTGCTACTGTACGTACGGCCACAAACACACATCAAACACTGGGGCAGATCATTACTGTATAAAAGGTATTTTTAATGGAAGCTTTTAAAAATTGGAATTTCAGTGCCAGTGATTTACATCTGTATAGCATACATCAGTTAGTAAATTACAAATTTCATGACTCTCACTCTTAGTGCCGCCATTTTGAAACCTAAGTTACACTTACAGGTAGTTGAAGGAGAGTTGCTGCACATGGACAAACATGAGATCAGAAATGGAATGAAGTAAAAGCTAGAATTGAACATGCACTGTACTTTTGGTTTTTTTTAATTATACTTGATGCTATCTTCCTGAACTAATACAGGCTTGTTAATGGAAGTGATCATCTGTTCCCTCATATCATTAAAGGGGCAGTATACATCAATTTTCATTTAACTGCATGTAATAGACAGTACTATAAAGAATAACATGCACAGATACTGGCATAAAAATCCAGTGTAAAACCTTTTAAAAACGTACTTAAAAGTTTTCAATGTAACACTGTTAATGAGATAAGCCTTAGACACCCACTGAAAGGGGTTGATAGCAGAACCCCCTGCATATGAAAAGACCCATTATACAAACAGTAGCAGTCTGAAGTCTGTAGACATCAATATACATCTAAAGAGGCTTGGTTAGGAGTCAGAAAATCAGCACAATGGGCTCCATGTACGAAGCAGCGAAAGCTGCTCCGGAGCCTTTGCGGGGCAGGTTCGCATATGCGAGCCTGCTTCCCGCAATGTAAGAAGCAGCGGTCATTAGACCGCTGCTTCCTACACCCTACGCCACCTCTTAGGTGGCGAAGCAAAATCACAGAGAGCATGCGTGATTGGTCGCGCGACTGAAGGGGCGGGCATTACACACTCCGCTGAGTGTGTAATGATACATACGGGCAAGCGGATCAATAGATCCGCTGCCCGTGTGTAGCGGAGGCGGGCGGACAGCTTCGCAAGTTAAGAAGCTGTCCGCCCGCCTCTTAGTACATGGAGCCCAATGTTATTTAAAAATAAGCAAAACTATGCATTTTTACAAAAACACACCCAGATGGGCTATATAAATGGAACATCTACAAAACATTTATGCAAAGAAGAATCTAGTGTATAATGTCCCTTTAAACTGGCAATGAGAATGCTGACTAATACTACTTACAAAGCCATTTGATGATATGACTGGTCTAAGCATTCCTCAGAATTACATCTTTACACAGACAGTAACAAAACTCTCGTATCTGTATACGATATAACTGCAGTGTTATTTACAGCACTGCTCTGAAGAACCCAATCTTACATCTAACACAACTGTCACTGGTTATTTTATATTACACCATATTGGTTCTTCAGAACACCAGCAGATATGTGTCATTTAACAGTACACATCACTAGTTAGGCTTGATCTTTAGTATTGTGTAGAAGCTCTGAAGGGCACTACTGGGAGCTAGCTGAACATGAATTAATGACAAGAGACCTAGCTATTTTCAACACAGGATATTAAGAGAACATAGGACATTTGATAGCAGAAGTAAACGAAAAAGTATCTTAATATTCCACCAAACATTCAAAATATGTTTAAAATGAAAACAAGAAGTCAACATTCATTATTAAAATGGTTAAGTAAAACAAAATTAGACTCTTATTGCTATTCTGTGCCTGTTTAATTCTCCCTTCTAAACTATTATACTACAATCATTATCTATTACATTATTTAATTATATTATATTTGTATTACTGAGCTTCTCAAAAACACTGGCCTGCCATAGGTTGACAGCACTGTCTTGCAGACTTGTCTGGCAGTCAAGGGGATAAAGCAGGGGTATCAAACTCAAAGTATCTGGGGGCCACTGGTTAAGTGTTCTTCTCCTATGGGGGCCGCTTGATCTGAGTGAGCGCTCGCAAACCGGATATACTAGGAAATGGAAGTATCCAAGACAGTATTAGTAAAACGTGGGAGTTGTATCCCACAATAGACATACACAGTTGTATATTTATCTTGTGAGTACAAAGTGAAGTGATCATCTTGGAACTGTATAGCAATGTAAAAAGTGATATTTAGTGCCTATAGAGAATACCAACTAGTTACACCTCTTAGAACCTTAAAAATAAATTGACAGCCCAAATTAATGGTTTACCTATTAAACAAGGGAGGGCCAGATTAAACTATCTTGAGGGCCGCATTTGGCCCTGGGGCCTGTTCTTTGAGACCACTGGGTTAAAGAGACATTACTCCAAATTGAGTTCCCCATTAACTCTTTCATTATTAGTAGTAAAATACATTTTGCATTATACGTTCATTAAATATTCCCTGTCATTTAACTCTGAAGACTTTAACCCTTTCATGACAGGGTCATAATGTCTACATCGGAAATTGAAATCCCGCGATCGTGCATGTAATCGCAAGATTTTAATTATGGGATCGGGTCAGGGGGCGTCCCTATGACGCTAGGGACGCCCTCCAGACCGCAATTACATCCAAGAAGCGCCGTTGGCTTCAGGACAGCCAAACGGCTATGACGTTGTTTTCCGCCCTAACGGCGCTAAAGCCCAGCGCCGTTTGGACGGAATACAATGCCATAACGGCGCTAAAAGGTTAAATGCTGGACTTTGCTACGTTGTACGCAGTAATTGTTTGATCCGTATATTGTAGATAATTTATACTTGTCACCTTAACTTGCCACAGCAGAAGAAATAAGATAAGAAGCTTTTAAAACAGTACATTTATTTTTTATGCAGACCTTTTGCAATGAATGAATGTAGTGTTTACCTGGTGCGTTATGTCCATTTAACTTTTATAATAATCCCTTTAATTGTCTTAGCTCTCACCTTTCTAAAAGTTTACTGTTTACAAGCACCTCACTAGAATGTGGCTTCCTGCACACTTTGTTCACACTGTTCTCCCCAAGATGTTTTTGAGTGCACCAAACGGCTGATTTTATTGACCACCTAGCTAAAATTTCCAATTTAATTTGCTTCATTTTCTTGGTATCCTTTGCTGAAGGCACAGTAATGCACATGGGTGAGCCAATAACATAAGGTATACATGTGCAGCCACCAATCAGCAGCTACAGAGCCTACCTATGTATGCTTTTCAATAAAGAATACAAAGAGAACTAAACAAATTTGATAATAAAAGTAAATTGGAAAGCTTTTTAAAATTGCATGCTCTACCTGGGTCACAAAGGGGAAAAATGGGTTTCATGCCCCTTTAAGTTAAAATTAGCTAATATTAAACAGTTTCACTGTTTATTGCACACATTATCATTAAATATATTTCTGTTAAATTTTGCAATCAATTTGTGCTTTGGATAGCAAATATTATAATTTTAGAAAGTATTACACTGCCTTCACTGGTTACTTTATAGTGCTACCCAGATGGCAACATTTTCTGTGGACAAAATGTAAATAATGTAATAAATAATAATACATAATAATGTAATATTTTGAATATTATTGCTTATTAAAATAGGGCACTTAGCAAACTCTTGTTAACTCCTTGGTTGCCGTAGAGGAACACTTTTCTGGCTGATTGGCACTGTGTTAAAATCAACATTTGAATCTTATTTTTTTACAACAGGACTATTTTAATCAGCAATACCACCTCTAAAAGGAGGCTATTATCAAATACACATCTGCATTATCACTTTGAAGTGACATCCTAAATCAGGGATGGTAAACTCTTCAGGGAGCATGTGCTCAGATTAACAATAATCAAAAAATATTTCACAGACAGAATGGTGCTAGTAATGCAGGACTTGACAAACCCAGGACCCAGGGAGCCACTGGCTCCTAGAATTCTACCTCTGGCAACTAACTTTTGAGGTTATTCTCCATTTATCTATAGATAAATACCACTGATTGGCTTAATCTATATATAAATACCACTGTCTGATTTCCACTTATCGGCTCCTAAACAGATTTGTTGAACCCTGTTAAGTAATGCACCCCCTGTCCAACAGTATCTCTAACTTTCATTCAGTTATTTTTGAAAATATATTTTATTCAACAGTTTAAAATAAACATTTAAAACATTTAAAATTGTGATTTTGATAACTTTTGCATTGTTTTGAAGTCCATGAATATACCTATTGAAAAGCCTTTTGAGTATGTTTATCTTACATCCCCTTTGCTATAGCCATTTACCCTTAAATATACATGAGCTCTTGCAATGATCAAACAATCATTGTGTAGAATGTTGGACAGCTAGTATTCAGAATCCTGCAGGATCCACTGACATCTCTCTTGGGTATCTTTCAGTAAAATCCAAAACAAACTTTCATGATCCATAGAGACCATGCAATTGTATACAACTTTCCATTACTAAATTGTCTTTGTTTTCTTTTTAACCTTTGTTGAAAAACGACATGTGCATATTCTCAACTACCGGGAGCTAGCTGGCAATTGATGGCTGCACATATATGCCTCTTGTCATTGGCTTAGCCAATGTTTTCCAATAATTTACAGTAGTGTATTGCTGCTAATGAGCCTAACTATGTTTACTTTTCAACAAAGGATAGCAAGAAAACAAAGCACAATTCATAATAAAAAGACAATTGGAAATTTGTTCAAAATTAGATTATTTTCCATTTTAAATGTAATGTCCTTGTAGATGGATTTTAAATTATTTTACCATGTTGTTTATTTCTGTAACTGAAACTAATATGCACTTGAACTTTCATTCTAGAAATATTTTCCAATGATATCTTACACTCTCTACAGAGATTATGAAGTATTTGCATTTTTTTAAATTTAAAGTTATGGTAAACTCTCCCTTTATAAAATTTGATTGGGAAGGTTAGTTATATTTTAGATAGTGCTTAATTCATCAGTTGTAATGAAGTTGCGCTATAACTTACTTTTTAACATAGATATAAAATTAAAATACCCTGCGCTCCACTGTCCACTTCAAAAGACAATTTTTCAGTGAGCTAAAGATTTGAATTGTTCTCCAATCAGTGTTCTAACTACAACAAAAGTGCCATATGGGGAGATCACTGATTGGTGAACAATTCAAACCTTTAGCTCACAGAAAAATAGATTTTTTAAGTTGGCAGCAGAGCACGGGGTATTTCAATTGCATCTTCATTACAACTGATAAATTAAACTCCATCTAAAATAGTGAACCTTGGGGAATGAGCTTCACCCCCCTTGAACCAACCAGGCGGAGGCAAAACAAATAGTGAAGAGGTGTGAATTACAGTGCATCGTATATATATGTTCGATGCAGTAACTTGATAAGTCTGAGGGGATCTTACATTGGGCTTTAACCACAGCCTCTTGAGTAATCCTAGCATTACCCGGGTAATGCTAGGATTACCCAATATTTGACTTTACCCGCAACATATATATATATATAAACATATATATATATATTTTATATATATATATAATTAAAACTAAAGATGACTAAATACCATAATAAACAAACAATTGATGTTATCAAAATGAGATTAATATTATATTAAAATATATTTTACCATTTGTCATACTAACAAGAACTAAAATAGGAATTACAACTAATTTTCAATCAAATGTCAGATTTTTAAATGGAATAAAGAACATTTAAAATGTATTTTGAATACACTGATCTGTAGCGCTTTAAAGGGACATGAAATTCAAAATCAAACTTTCATGATTCAGAAAGATCAAGCATTTTTAAAGTGATTATAAAGTTTAATGAATAAGTGCCTGGTATCTACAAATAATTGTAAAAACAGGGGCACTTTCAGTTATTAAACTTTACAAAGACATTTATTTTTTAAAATACTTACCTTTGCGTTATGGTAAACATAACGCCAATCATCCGCCCGCATCTGCTGCTTTCATTAGCATATCTATGATGATCCGGCTTCCTCCAATCGTTGCATGCCTCACGAGCTGGATGCCAAAGGGGGAATACAAGGATTGGAGGAAGCTGGATTCATCATTGTTCTGCTAAAGAAAGCAGGAGCTACGGGCGGAGGATCATCGCTATGTTTACCATAACACAAAGGTAAGTATTTTAAAAAATAAGCGTCTTTGTAGAGTTTAAAGAATTAAAGTGCCCCTGTTTTTAAAATTATTTTTAGATACTGGGAACTTATTCATTAAACTTTACAATCATTTTAACAGACATTTCAAGTTACTTATATTATAACATTTATTTTGTTCTCTTGGTATTATTGAAAAGCACACATCAGTCAAGTCTAAAGATTTATTTTTTAAACAAATTAACATCTTATTTGCTGCAATTGTTTTTCAATAGCCAAACTCCACTCACCATTTGCCTGATTTAGAGAAGCCAATCCAAGTTTAAGTCTGCAGACAACAAGGCTAGCCATTATGTTAGCTTAAACTGCATTGTTGTGCAATTGTTATCAGTTAAAACCAATTAGGGAAACATTTGTAGGGTTAGCCTTGAGAAGCTTCTCACAGCTAAATTACATGAAAAAGGGGTCAAATTAAATGATAAACAAAACTATATTCCAAAGTTGTTTCATTATACATAACTAAACATGTTTATAGAAATCTCAAGGTGTTTCTCTAACTATGGGCTAGAATACAAGTGGCGCACTGATGTAAACACAGTCACAGTATTGCAATATCGCGACCAAGCTAACGTGTGTATTACAAGTAAATGGGTACAGCCGGGCGCAATCTATATTTGTGATCGTCGGGTTAACGCAAGTGAATATATACACTGTCTGATGCATATTTGCATATACATACATATAAACACATATATACACATGTATACACACACACACACATATATATATATATATATATATATATATATATATATACAGTATATATATACATAAAAATAAAAAAATATCAAATTTTAACATTTAACAATGTGTTTTACTATGTATTTACTACAAATATGTTAAATTCCAATGTTCTTCCCATAGGGGAAAATGTTTTTGTTTTTTTAAATAGATATTCTTATATATATATCTGTATATATCTATGCCTATATATTTTCATATAGATATCTAGGTATATATATATACATATATATATTACAAAAAAAATCCTCAGATATACATAGAAATATCTATTTAAAATAAAAATATATTTTTTTTATGTGAAGAACATTGTAATGTAAAAAATTAATAACTCACGTCGGGTTGAGCACACTTGGCCAAACATAGTCGGGTTAGCGCGTGAGCATCACGATAAGTATTAGTTTTTTTTTTAATAACACTCTCCATTGAAGTTTATGGGGAGAAGAAGTTAGCACGGTTGCGATATCCTAAGTCCTGAAGTTAGTGCACGTTGGGCTTCGCTCACGCACAAACCATTTACTTTCAACTTGTAATACGCAATCAAACCCTCCCGCGTTAAACGTTTACTTCTGGCCGTGTTTGTGCTCAACTGAAGGCGCTAAATAGCGCACCACTTGTAATCTTGCCCTATGTGTTTAACCCTTTAACATGGCTTAAACGCAAACATGCATTAATAAAATGTTCTAACACATATCATTTTTATTTTTGCATTTTTATGTCCCTTTAATTTTCAGCCTAATAGGAAAATAATTTTCTGCCAATACGTGATAGCACCATAGCCATGTATTATTATTATTATCATCGGTTATTTGTAGAGTGCCAACATATTCCGCAGCGCTATAAACATAGGCGGAATACAAGGAAACATTTATAGGGATCAGACGGGTACAGGGCCCTGCCAAGAGTCGCACTGTTTAAGAGTCGCACATTAAAATATTACACCCTATATTTTAGAGTATTCGTTCAGAGGCAAACAGAAAAGACCTAAGCAGGTTACATTCATATTTTAAAAATTATTTGTCTTTTTTAGTGTATGTTGTCCTATTATATTATTACAGCTCTTCTCAATAATAACCACTTGTTTTACAAACAATGAAGAACATTTAGAAACAAAAAAGTAACATTTTGGAATTCTAAGGAAAAATATGGTTTAACCTTTTGAATGGGAAAAAGATCTTGACAACATGTAATGTACTGCAGCTCTCTCAGGCAATAAACACGTTAATCAGATGTAACAGCACTTGAGCAGACGAGATGATTATTTCAAATTTAAGCCAACGAGAATCTTGCAAAGCCAGATTCTCAATTTGTTAGAGTCCAACCATGGTGTTTGCATATAGATCTATATAGAATATGTCAACGTGTTAGTAGCCAGAAGCAAAATTCTACCTACAAACTCATCTTAAACCCTGGGATTTATCAAGCTTTGGTGTAAAGATTATGTATACTATACTAATAACCAACTCTTTTCACTTTTTACTTTCATTTTATTTTTATGTATATTTTTTATTTAAAAACTTTTCTTTATTTGTTATAAACTCTGTTAATAATATATATATATATATATATATACTGTAGAAAAATGAATCCTCCCTCCTGGGTCAGCCACCTATATATATACCTTTTTTTCTTTTTGAAGAACTGTGACATCAAAATATTGCTACACTCTTAAAGGGACATAAAACAAGTTGGGATAGAGACAAAATATAATAATATGTACTTTAATTACTTTACCTGCAAATTTATACTCCAGTGCCTCGCCATTAACCTTTTCTTTTTTGTTTCTGAATTGTAAAGCTCTAACTCCC